>NW_009195373.1:0-5305 GCF_000690835.1 Fulmarus glacialis | reverse complement strand
AATGCTGGTCTCCAGCTCAGTTGTAGCTGAGCTGTTGATTTGGACCCCAATCTGTGAATTGACTTCCTGACCTTGACCTACCTCATCACCACACAGTCACTTGATAGTCTGGGCTCTTGGCTGACCCCCAGTTGCCACCCTGAGGCCTGTCCTGCTTGCTGTGCTTGGATACCACGGGACTGCACCCTGGCTGGTGAGGCCAGATGTGTTATTGTGTTTGGCTCCTAGCTCCCCATATCTTAGGGAGCAGTCAGCCCTTACTGCACCCTGACTGCAACTGCACACTTGCCAGTAAGGTAAGATACACACTGACAGAAACATAGTTTAGATGAGAGCTGCTAGCAAATAAAAAATGCTCTGCAAGCTAATATGAATAATACAAAAGTTGAGAATGGTTTAGGCACCTATGCAGTGGTCAGAGGAAGTAAGTATTTCTATTGACCTGAGGGAAGATTTACCTTTGACTTCAAAGGGTTGACCTTGTCCCTTCATTTAGCCAAAATATCTTTCTCTAAATCTTCAAGGTCAGGCAGGTAGGGAGAGGTGGCACCATACAGCATGTTTGTGTAACTTTCAGCAGCAATTTGTACTGTTCTCTTGGCTATGAGATGCAAAACAGATTTATTTTAATGTCAGCCCTATCACTTCATCCTGATTTGGGCTGCCAAACAGCACGGATCTGTGTGCTGTCCCTCTGGCAAATACATCCTCTGCTCATCCTGAACACATATGCTGCCCTCCAGCCCTTAGTCAGAAGCCCACATTCATCTGTGTGAGATGACCATTGGGAAGTACAGCATGGATCTAATTGTCTTCTCTTCTATAGGTAGTACAAAAAACCAAAGTGGCCAAAGAAGAGGCTGGCGCAGAAGCGGAAGATGGGGAAGGAACAAACGCAGCTTCTGGGGTAATATGTTAATCAATGTTGCTACCTCTAATATTGGCAAGTGATGAGGAACACAGTAGGAAGCCTATCACAAACGTCAGTGATTTAATGGGGCAAAGAACGGGTTCTTAATTAAGACTAACAGCAGCCGGCCGGGGCCGCCGCTGTCCGTGGTGCTGGAGGCGCCCGCGGGGGTCGGTCGGGTCCTGGCTCCGGCCGCGATCGTCTCCTCCATCCACTCCTTGAAACCCTCTGGGAGAAGGTGCTAACACGGTGGAAAGGGCTCCGCGCGTCCTGTGTGACATCAGGGTTGTGAGTGCTCAGGACTAGTTGAGAGAAAAGTGGAAGGCGCCTGAGGAGCTTTACAGAAAAATAGATTATTCTTCCTCGGGCGCATTTTTGCATTGCGGGTCTAAAAAAAACTATCTTAAGTTTCATCAGGTGTACTGGGAAAGTACCTTAACCCTTTCCACAGATATTTGACATATTGTTTCTTGTAAGCCTGTCAGCTACTATTTTAGAAAGTGAAAGTTAAGAAATGAACTCAGATGAGATCCCCAGGCAGCCAATTTAGACTCACCTGTATTATCACACACCAGAAGAAGGCAAAACAAATACCTCAACTGCAGAAAAAGCTATGATGAGAGTGTTCACACCTTTCTAGCCCTGGGGCAATCCAACCATGAGATGGAAAGCCACAGGCTTTGCAGATTTCACTGTTATCAAAATTAATTATTTCTAAATTGATGACTAATGAAAACCTTCTCATGCTTTTAGACATAGCAAATTGGATGACTGGTGGATTCCTGTTCTCCGCAATTTGTTTTAAGGTACAGATAAAAAGGTATGAGGTTTCCCTCTGCACCTGAACAGCAGTGCTGCTAGTAATAATGAGAACTGGTTGACCAGTTCACCTCCAAAAACCAAAGAAAGGATCAAGGAGAAAACTCAAGGTGTAAATACAACCTTCGAAGCAAGGTAAATAAAAAAAAAAAAGGAGTAAAAGAGTCCCTGCCCAGGACCAGAAAGCAAGGAGCTTTGAACAGTAACGAAGGGAAGGGGGACTTCTGCTCACAATCAACCAGACTGGGACGTTTTGGAGCTAGGCCTGTTGTGGTTTGATATTAGACTAGCTTACATGGCAATGGGTAATATAAAGCTCCAAAGAGACACTGAGAGATGATGGAAACAGTTTAAACATCTTTGTGATCAACACAAAAGGAAAGCTGAAATAACATCCTGAATAATAGGTATGATCTTTACTTAGCAGATTCTTGCATTGATTCCCTCAATAAATGCTGAATTACACAAAGGAAGAATGATCTTTTAAAAATCATAATTCTGCAATGAAATGATGGAGGGGGCAAGGTTATCATCATAAGAAACTAGAAGGGCAGACAGAGATGCTACTGAAATGTGGGGGAGTGCTGAGTCACTCTGCATTAAGTGCTGCCATAGTAACTATTTACCAGCTGGTTGGGAATGAGGAGAGACTGAAAAACCTGAAATAAAAATCAGACAAGATGCAGCTTGAAATATATTACATGTATTTTTAAAAGATGTAACAGAATGGAACACTTCTTAAATTTTTTTTATATTAGTGTTAATTGGGGCAAACAGATTACATTGGACTATTGAATAGACACATAAAAGTATTCAAGCAAAGAATAAGAAACTGATATTTATTCTCCACTAGACTAATTGTGAGAACAAGTAGGAGCCACTTTGGGCTTGTTTATTCACAGGGATGTATATAGCGCATATTCTCTATAACCCAGTCCAGGCTGTGAAGGAACATGGAGTAGAAGGTTCTTCTGGCAACAAGAGGTTTTCAGGTGAATTGGAAAACTTAACATAGTTTAAGCTCAGATTCCTTGGCCAGTCTTTTCTGATGTTGTCCTCTGCTCTGACTATTAGGAAGATTGCTGTTGGCCTGTGGCTTAAATTTCTTGATAACTGAAGGCACATCCTCTGCAGAAGAGACAGCTCTGTGGTGTAGTAGCAATTTGGGGCACTTCTGTGACTCACAAGATTCTGGGTGGTTTCTTACTGTGGAAAATTTCAGCATCATCGTGACAGGTGTCTGTCACCATGACACCTCCGAAGACAAAATCTCCATTACTATCATCCCAGATGACGGACACTAAGTGAGAGCACTTAATTCAGTGAGAGCACTTAAACTGGCTGCTGTTGAGGTGTGAACAACTTCAGAAAATGCAGTAGTTGGGCCTTTTGGTAACCAATTCAGCCAAGTTTGCCCTGGGCTCTAGTGTACAGGGAAGCAGAAAGCTATCAAAGGTTTTAAAGTCAAGAATTAGAAAAAGGTTCCTGAGAACTTCGCAGAGAGGCAGGAAGTTTGTGGTAAACACAGGAAGTCGCTTGTCTTTTTTTAATCTGCATAGAGATTGGAGGAGCTGCTGCTGCAGGAGATGATGAGCTCTTCTTTGTGGAGCATAGGCAGACACTTGCGGCTCCCCAAAGCAAGGGCATGGAGGTCCAGGTGATATTTGTTTTGTCAATGATCTTCACTCCTCCTATGTTAGGTGGAGGAAAGGTGTTTTCAGGACTCATTGTGCAACTGTATGTGCAAATCTGTTTGCTATAAACCTATTCAATGGAGTTCTGGGAGCTGGTACACTTCTACCAGTTTCTACTGCTCCCTCAGCTTCCCTAAGGAAGTATTATTTTAAAAGGTCCGTCTCCTGAAAGACCAAGAGATCCCATATCACTAGGACAACTTCATTTGTCCTATCAATGAGCTTCAGTATCGTCATTTCTAGCTAACAGAGGTTTTCAGGAGCCCAGAAGCAGGGCCCAGCAAATGACACTGGTGGTTCAGGGAGAAGTCTGGGCTTGCTTAGACACAGGGGCTGGGGAGCCTGCAGAAAACAAGACATGCTACCAGCCTTCCAACACAAAATTTGCTGCAGGGAGGAAGGTAAAAAGTGGGGTAGAAACGGTTCTTCCTTATCATGAAAGAGAAGGTTGTAGGAATAGGCTAGACAAAAGCTCTTAAGTAAAATAGATTGTGCAGTATTTAATGTATAACCTGTTTTACTCTTAAGTAAAATAGATGGCAGTAGATATGATTTTGCCAAGTCCTATTTTATAGCTGTTTTATTTGATTTTATGACACCAGGTGTAGCTAAAGTCAGAATTGCTGTATAGGTATTTACTGTGAGAACTGTAGCCTGAGGAACCAGATACAGTTGTCTTTGGTTCCCAGCTCACTTGTTACACACTTGATGACGGTTTTCTGATTTGAGACTGTGGATCTTGGAAGCCCAATAGCCCTTGAGTAAAATGGATGTGGCAATTTTCTAACAGCTTTCAGGAGTGGGCAGTGGTGACACTAACAAAAGTGGCATCGGTTTTAGTCAGCTGCTGGCCCTCTGTATACAGGAAATTTTTTAAAGTCCCTTTCATAGTGAATCAGAAGGAAACCACATTGTGAAAAATGTTTGCCATTAAATGGAAATTATTCATTCACATCAACTCTTTCTCATCTTTAAGAAAACCAAAATGCTTCATCTTCAATGGAAATGCGTGCCCTGGACAGCTGTAATCATACCTGAACTGGTGTTAATTCCTGGTACAGGCAGGGAATTTTTTTGGTGTATCTTCATCCATGGTCACAAAGAGTTAAACAACTGCATATCACAGTTTGAGCAAGCAGTTCTGCCTGCTTTACAGGTCTGCCATGTTAGTCACTCAGAAGGCTGGGGAAAAAAAAAGACAGTGTGTATTCTACCTCTTGCCATTCCTGTCCTGTTTACCCCACTGGCACTGTGATTGCCAGAGGGATGCAAGATGTGGTCTTGCCACTGGTGCAGCCCTTTTAAAGCATTTTCTGCAAAGCCCTTCTTGTACCATGGAGCTTGGAGATTAATTTCTCTACAACCGGCTTGTTCAGAAAAAGATGGAATTGCTAAGAACACAAATCAGCTATTCCCCCCCACGTATTTAGTATCACTCATGCAGTTTGTCCCCTTTTTTTTAAGTAGCCATTAACTGAATTCTAAGGTGTTAAAACATCTAGAAGCAATGCCGATTTCGGAGGTACTGCTGATGAAGCTGTAGGTGTTTCAGCATCTCTGATAGTCAGGGCTTTTAGGACCCTTCCTGTGCAGGTCACCGTCCACTGGCAATTTAATCGGCCAAAGGCGAAAATAACAGCCATGACGGAGTAAAGTTTCTCCCCTTCCTCTCCCTCCTCCCCCTGCTCTCCCCCTGCCGCTGATGCTCTTGGCCGTTCCGAGGGGGGAGGGATGCTCTCGCACGCCAGCCAGCAGCATCGCCCCTTTTAAGACGGAGCTGGAGGGTTCGGCAGGATGGGGAGAGGAGGAGGAGGGTTGCTAAAAATGCCGCCCTATGCTGGGGGAGCGCCGGGGAGCGTGCGGTGCCCGGCGGGGCCGGGCC
>NW_009195372.1:2507-7850 GCF_000690835.1 Fulmarus glacialis | reverse complement strand
TTGCAGTCCTGCCCGGCGCACCCCGCTCCCTCCGTAGTTCATAAACTTGGGTCTTCGTCTCTTAACACCGTTCAGTTTCGCATCTGGTGGTTACTACTGGAAAAGAAACACCTTCTTTTCTTGGGTTTTGAATCTGTCTCCTCATTATTTTACTAGGTGCCTGTATTTTGCTATTTTTCATCATACAAGCACAATTCATCACAAAGTCCTCCCTAAAAATCTTGATGTTCACAGGTTTCTCTCACATCTCCTTTTGTTGTTTGTGTTCCAAGGTGAAATACGCTGCTGTTTCACCGTGTGCCTCTTGTCATCCTTCTTGCTCTTTTCTTTAGGCTTTTCCTGTATGCCTTTTTCTGAGAACGCATCTGTGTGCAAGATGCAGGCATGCAGTAGATTTATGGTGCTTCGTAACTTTTCCTAGCTTGTCCTGCATATTTTTCCTCATAATTGCCGTTTGCTTTTCTCATCACCACAGCAAGCACAGAGCTGAGATATGGAGAACTAAATGTGAACTGGTCTTAGGCAGGGACTACTCTTTCCACCTTCCCATGCATGCCACCCCCTCAAATACACATTTGGAGCAAGGCCTTCCAGGTTCTAGCCTGTGGGGGCTAAGGAGGGGAGCAGAAGAAAGAGCCACCCACCAAAACAGCACAGCCTTGTTGTGGAGGGGAGAGCAACACCTGGGAGCACAGATGGAAATGGACTTCAGCTGAAGGTTTGCAGTCTGGTGTTTTGCTTTAAGACCAAATTGACAGTGCAGAGACTAAATGAACTCGGATACCAAAACACTTTAATCATAGATATGTGTGGGTTTTGTGAATTACGTGACTTCCCTGTTTGGTGGGGGAGAGATCATGGTTCAGGAGGAAAGTCGGGCTGGTCATTGTAGTGGTTCCTTACACAACGTCCCTGTTCTCCAAGAGAGGGGACCTGATCCAGGGGAAAAGCTGGGTGGATTATTGTACTGGTTCTCACTGTGCTTTGTGTCATCCTGGTGCAGGACTGTGGGGTCCCCTGGGGTCTCTCGCTTACTCCTGAAGTCTTCCCTTACGTCACTCCAGTTATAGTTGGGTAGAGGATACCCATCTCTGTTGGCTCTTCAGCTTCGCTCAGGCACCTAACAGACGGCTTTCCCTGTCACTGGCACCCACGATCTGTTTCTCTGGAAGGGTCTCTGCAGTTCACAACTTTCACAGTGATAAATAGGTTGTTTATGCTCCTAGTACTCCTCTGTTCTTATAACTAAGAATTTTCCCTTATCCTACAGGGCTAACTGAAGTTCATATGCTTACACTACTGCCAACCAGGCCCAGCCCCTGCCAGCTGCCACCTATCCCACTTGCCTTCAGCAAAGCCCTGAGCTGCTATTTTCAATGATCTACACTGATGCCAGAATCTCTTTCCAAAGTGACAGTGGTCAATTTTAAAGTTAATTTTTGTTTATGGATACTTATTTTTTCCCTTTTGTATTTATTGACATCGAATTCCTCTACCTGAGGAGCTCGAATAATCCTGTGTGTTGCATTCACCTCACTGTTTACCCATTTTGCTAGATTATTACAGATGTGTTGAGCCCAGCACAGAACCCTAATTTATTCCCTCTCTTTTGGTTCCTGGAACAAAAATATTTTGCCTGGTGTTTTGCTGAGGCTGAATGGGTGGGGAAAAGGAGTGGGAGAGAGCAGGGTCAGGTAAGTGCTGAGGCAGGGTGCATATTCTGAGTTCAGGCCTGGTCCCTGACAGCTAGAGAATTCCCGCCTGCTACAGGTTTGTTTTTTCACATAATAACTTTTTACCTAACCTCTTTTTTGGGTGGGGAAAGGGTGAGTTTTACAGTGCTTCCTGCTGTACCCTTTTTTATGCTTGTCACTCTTATCCTCTGCAGAGCTGTAGGGAAGACCTGCTTGCTGATCAGTTACACCACGAATGCCTTTCCTGGAGAATACATCCCCACTGTGTGAGTAATGGCCTTGGGCTTCAGTTGCTTTTTGCTCTGTATGCACGTGTCTGTAAAAGTTGTCTTTGTAGGTGAGGACGCTGTCCCAAATCAGACTATGAACTTCACACACGAGGAGGGTGCCGGTGGTAAGGCTGTGTATGTGAGGAGGGCAGAGTGTCCCCACTGGAACTGTGTTGCAGCGTCCTCTCCTGATTCACTGTCCCCTTGGATTTTGTATAAAGAGATGTGTGGGTCACAAGAAGATTGTTACTGATGAGGACTCTTCCTTGGCAGGTTTGATAACTATTCTGCCAATGTCATGGTAGATGGAAAGCCAGTGAACCTAGGCCTCTGGGATACAGCAGGGCAAGAGGATTATGACCGACTGCGACCTCTTTCCTATCCACAGACGGTGAGTCCTGAGCTTGGACTGGCTTTACTGCTCCCTCTTGGGGACAGGGAGGCTCCCAAGGACAGCCAGGCTTCTTTCCTTTGAGGAAAGTCTAAGTTCCTGCAGCTGTAACCATAATTCTGGTTGTTTAAGAAGTATCACAGCTGAATTTCTTCTAAGAGATTGTCCTATTCTAGTCCCTACTTCGTAATGGTGTTCGAACAGTTATGTGTGCCATAGGGAGGCTCAAGTGAAAGGAATGGTGTGGGGCTGCTGTGCAGCCGAGCCATGTTCCATATTCCCATTCTCTCTCGGTGGCGCAGCTCACTGTTGGGCTGCACTAGTGGTGTTTCCCTGGCTGTAGCAATTCCTACATGGCTCCCCTGCCAGGGCTGAAGCCCATAGCACTGTTAAGGTATTTGTGGCCACAGGCTCTTAACGTGCAGAGCCCGGTATTGTAAAAGAAGATGAAGTCATACACTCAAAGTCCATTCCTTCCCTCTCTGAATTAGTTTTGCACCCTTAATGGGGAAAAATTTCTTAGAGCCACAGTCCTTACTTGTGAGAGGAGGTTGTCCTCTATGAGGCTCCCTCTCCACCCTCCCTCCATTATCTCTAGCTGTTTCTTTCTACACAGCTGACCCTTTTGTTTCCGCACAGGATGTTTTCTTGATCTGCTTCTCCCTTGTGAGTCCAGCCTCCTTTGAGAATGTCAGAGCAAAGGTAAAGTATTCTCCTTCTGGGTGAAACAGTGGAAGAGAGGAATCAGCGAAGTCCCCTGCCCCACCCAGCACCACACCTACAAGCCCAAAATTTCTAGCAGTCATGTTTTGAAGGTCACAGTCTGCAGGTTTTAAGAGCAGTCTACTTTTTATTCATGACTTCTTTGGCAACGTTTTTGCCTTTTTGAATCTGCATCTTAAAGAAGATAAGGGATGTCCTAGAAGCTAAAATGCAGTTAAGGGAAGCACTGTGTGCAGAGTTGGCTGGCACTGTCTGTCATGATTCCATGTGTGAGTGCCTTCATTATTACATCTGCATCAATCTCTTTCTGCAGAGTGTATTCAGAACTGCAGGCAGAAGTATCCTGTTCAGGTGTTGCCACCGTGTCAGATAGTAGTAAAAACCTTGTTCCTAATAGTAAGTGCATCCTCATGGTTGCATCTACTGCTATAGCTACTTTTCTTACCATGCCTCTCTGTTTCAGTGGTACCCTGAGGTCCGACACCATTGCCCAAATACACCTATCATCCTGGTGGGCACCAAGCTGGACTTGAGGGATGATAAGGACACCATTGAAAGGTTACGTGATAAGAAACTGGCCCCCATCACCTATCCCCAAGGTTTGGCTATGGCTCGGGAGATTGGTGAGTCTCATGTTTTGGCAGATCTCCATGGCATTGAGCTTTCTATTTTGGAGGGGGTGAGGGACAGTATGTCCTGGTAGGACTGGAGTGGTTGAGCTGGAGCTCTCTTTCCCCTAGGGTCGGTAAAGTACCTCGAGTGCTCTGCCCTGACGCAGCGGGGCTTGAAGACGGTGTTTGATGAAGCCATCCGGGCTGTGCTCTGCCCACCGCCCGTGAAGAAGCCTGGCAAAAAGTGTACTGTGTTTTGAGGGCTGTGGCCTAGGTGCTGGCTCAGCATGTTGTCATCTTCTGACAGATTGCATATTAGCTGGGTGTTTCTGGAGGGGGCTGGGATGTGTAGGACCCTTCATCATGTACGAAGTCAGTGTTTTTTAATGTCTCTTTGATTTAACGTCAGTGTTGATGTGAAGGGGCAGCGGGGGGTGCCGGGGGGGGGTGTTGTACCCCCCCCAGGGGAGGTACAGCGGGGAAGGCACGGTAGCTCCTTGGGGCAACAGGTTCTTTTGGCTCTCCCGAACTCCAAGCTGAAAGGGCTGACATATCCATCCTGTCCTGGAAACACCTGGTTTCAACCTGCAGGTGAAACAGGTGGTGAAGATCCTTGTGGGAGTGGGGAAGGAGCTGACACGAATGGTGCTGAATGACAAAAGCAGCTGGGAGAGCGGTAGAGTCTCCTTGCCCAGCCTACTGCGGCTGAAAGTTAACAAATTGGTGCTCTAGCAGATACGTGCCTGAGACTGTTAAAGAAATCATAACCAGCCCCAGAAGGGGTTGAACTAAATGAGATACGAAGCTGAAGAACTAATCATTAGGTGCTTTATTGGGTACTAGCCAAACTCAGTGAGTGAAACAGCTCTGTGCAATCGATGTATTTGCATTTTCATGTGTGCACACCCTAGGACAGCGTGGTGCTGCTCCCTCCCATCAGTCTTCAGCTCCCCCCGGCCCCCAAATCCAGTCTCTGCAGAGCAGGGCTGTGGTTGTTGCCTCTGTTTTGTTTTTTTCTACTAAAGACAGCAAAGGAAGCAATGAGGAGTCTGCTAACTTCTTTCCCTTCCCACTCAAAGTGCAGGCGGGCTCTATGGATTTGGATGGAACAGGGAGAGCTTCTGAAGGGTTGTGGGGGGGGAATAGGGTTCCCCCGGCCCCCAAATCCAGTCTCTGCAGAGCAGGGCTGTGGTTGTTGCCTCTGTTTTGTTTTTTTCTACTAAAGACAGCAAAGGAAGCAATGAGGAGTCTGCTAACTTCTTTCCCTTCCCACTCAAAGTGCAGGCGGGCTCTATGGATTTGGATGGAACAGGGAGAGCTTCTGAAGGGTTGTGGGGGGGGAATAGGGTTGGAAGAAAGATGTCCAATTTCTAATCATCATGTAGAGTGACAAGATAAAACCTTATTTGGTGCAATAAACATTCTCCATGACGGCGTATCTGAGCTTTATTATATAGCAGCCTTCTAAAGGTAATTTTCTGCCTCGCTTCTCATACAGGTTCCAGCCCTGCTGCCCCTCTTCGCCAGCAAGACTGGGTCTGTGTCATTGTTTTCTATCCAGTTTACACCTATGCAGTACTAGTATGAAAATTAAGGCCAGGTGTGAAATTCAGGTGTCATCTTAGGAGACAAGAAATCCCCCATCAACCATCAGT
>NW_009195372.1:0-2484 GCF_000690835.1 Fulmarus glacialis | reverse complement strand
GAAGAGAATGCTGTTCACCACATCATCCACTTCTGGAATCAAATACAGAGAACATCCAATGCACCCCTCAAATTGTACTAGAAAAACAAGCATGGTATGCCTTTGACCTCTACATTTAATTGGAGGTCCCCAAACTGTGCTTGATGCAGTACACAGGACAGTGTGGCTGAGAGCTGGACATCAAAAAGTCCTTGTTGTGATCAAATGATACTTAGTTCACAGCAATCACCTATGCTCCCCTCCCAGTCATATTTATGAACAATAAAGTGCACTTCACTTGTCCTAAGATGAGATGGCTGTAGAAGAGGGGAGATAAAGTTGATTCTCGCCCTGTCCTCATCAAATGCTTCAGGAATTCAACGACAGCCATTCAGCACAGTTGTGATTTTTCCCACAGAAGCAGCAAGGTATCTATGGCTGTGATGCCAATTAGAGGGAAGGCTTGGATACACAGAAGAGCCCAGCCTGGCAACGAATCTACACCACTGACCTGCAAACTTTCCCAGCGGAATGCGATTAATCATGGCAGCAGATTTCTGAGGGTCACTCCAGTTAATTCTCCCCATGTCGGTCATAACCACTGTGGGGTTCACAGTGTTCACCCTAATCTGGGACCAAGAGCAACAATCAATCTAACGAGACTGCTCTGAGAGGAAATGTTCAGATTCAGCTTTCACACTTTTCTTTCTCTCAGAAAGAATCCTACCTTGTGGGGTCCCAGTTCCATTGCCATTACCTTGCTCAGCATATCTAAAGCACTTTTTGTGGAACCTTTAAGGGAAGGGAAAAACAGGAGGCATTTAAGTGCATAGCACTTGGTCTGGAACACACAGAAGTATTTCACTGCCCAGAATTGGCAGCTAGCAGCTTGGTGGCTGTGGGTCTCCAGCTAATCAAAAAATGAGAGGGGCACTGCTAAAGCTACACATACTTACAGTAAACAGCATGATCCCGCAGAGCACGCTGAGATGCCTGGCTAGAGACATTTACAATAGCACCTGGCACCCCCTGTGCAATCATCTGCCGAGCAACAATCTGGGAGGGGCAGAGAACAAAAAAAAAGGGATGCCAGAATCGTAACAGGAGAAATCATTATTTCATTCAGTAGGAATCTTGCTGGGCTATTATGGTAGCCAAAAGAGCAAAAACATCTGGAGGAAATAAGTCCTCACTGCCTCCCATTTACAAGAGAGAGAGTCAAAGCAAGAGAGTGAAGGGGCTGTATGCGCAAATTGCCAGGTTACCTTTGGATTATAATCCCATTAGCCCCGACAGTGGACACTTATCTCCGCTGTGCAGGACAGCTTGGTCACTGCTGTTCATGGGGACAACTGCAGTGACAATTCTTCCTCACCTGGGAAACATGAAGCACAGCCCGAAGATTCACATCAAGAGACCTACAAATAATCAAATTTAAAAGTTACAGAGTGGTTGCAGCCCAGGCCAGAGAGGAGTTGTTTTGGGAGGCAGCAGAGGACAAGTGCTGCTGGTATCTTGGAAACACTGGTGATGCTCTAGAACATGGACAGAAATGCCAAGCTGACTGGCCAGCAAGAATGATTAGGCATGCTTTCAGCAATAAACCGTTCATTGGATGTAAGCTATTTAGTGTGCAGAGGGGAGGTGCACTCATGCATCATGACATTTCTAGCAGGACTCAGCTTTTCTTCTACTTGCCACATAGTCCTTCCTTGGTCAGGTTTTTACCTGCTAGTTCTGCAGAATGGTCTTAGTAGAATCCATGCATTTTATATTCTAATCACAAATGAATCCTTTATTATAGACCCACAATAGCCATTCTTAAGGTAGGGACAAAGCATGACCCATCTTCTCAGAAGGAAGTAGACTCACCATATCCTGTATCCTAAAGGTTACCCACAACTGAAACTATGGATCTTCTGAGAAAAAAAGATGTCATGTTATTGCAGTAAGCAAATTTAATTTCCCACTGTGACAGTTTTACCTTCCCTTACCTGGCTTTGTCTTTTCTGTATCTGAATTGTCTTATTGACAACTGCCTTTCAATTTAGCAGAGACTGAGTCGGAGCTAGACTGGAAGCTCAGAGCCTGATTAACAGCAAAAGGCGCTCTTCTCTCCTGCATAGGCTGGATGGTGTGTGCACACCACCATCTCAGAGGTGAAATTGCAGGTTCTGGCTACTCAGTGTGGAATAGCGTCAGTGCTTTACTTGGTTTCCGTTTGATGTTTACAGGGTGAAAGGTGATTATGTAAAGTATTAAAACACAGTAAAGAAAAGAAAGCAGACATAAGCAGTAACAATCAACAAACCACTGAGAAAGGGAACGTCAGGCTTTTCTAAAAGCCTGCGCGTCTGTGTCGGGTGCCTGTGCACCAGCTGCTTCCTTTCGTAAGAGACGCCAATTTCTGGAAAGCTTTGCCACCGTTTTTGGCGTTCGCAGTGTTGCCACGGCGCAGCAGCCGGCACCTCGGCCCCGAGCAGAGCCGAGGGCAGCGGGCAGGGG
>NW_009195371.1:46098-65448 GCF_000690835.1 Fulmarus glacialis | reverse complement strand
ATTCTATGATTCTATGATTCTATGAGTGACACTCTAGTAGGAGTAGTAGTCCTCTAAGGTAGGTGGAATTATCCTAGAAGTCTTCTACATAGCAATCTGAAAATAAAGGAAAGATCTATCAGCTCAAAGTCCACCTGAGCAGGGGCTGTGTTAGAAAGCCAGGTACCTGGTGAGTCAAGCTGCTAAAACCATGGACACTCCTGGCTGTATCTGTTCAGCTTTTAACAGGTGTGCTTAAGCTGTCTTGAGTTCACAGAGCCAAGTGGTTTGAGCCAGTCGTATTCACAGTGTCTATAAGGGCAGAGCTCAAGTGTAAGCCCATTTCCAGTTTGGTCCAGGTTTACTGGCCTGAAGCACTGGTGGCTTTTCATACTAGGACCACAGTGTGAACCACTGAGGAGGTAGTTTGGATAATACTCTGAATTACAAACTAATGTTACAGGGTAATATATGATATAGCCTTTGAGATCATACCCCAAGGACAATGTAATCAGAAGGTGATTCAGAGTGTTGTATATGGGATGTGGGGACAGAATGGAACCTTATATACCAAGGAAAATTATGCTAGAGAAATAGGGAAAAGAAGATTGGGTTCTTGGTAGCTGAAAGTGAAACAATAACAAAGGCAAGAAAGGATAATGGTCTTGTACAAATGGGCCAGGAAAGATGTGAGGAAGCTAGAAAAAGGGCATATTACACTCTTAAGATGGAAAGAAAGATAAAGATGCTGTTGAGATGAATATAAAGAAAAAAATGGAGAACAGAATTGTTTTAGAAAGAAGAGTAGTAGTTTAAGGGCATAAGCATTAGACTGGCATTGAAGAGATATAACTTAGTTCCTAGTTCTTGAATGACCTTGGACAAATCCGTTAATCTGTCCTTGTCTTGTTCTCTATCTGTAAATGTGGATAATAATATTTCTGTATCCCTCAATAAAATTATGAGAATAAATTTATCTGTAGTGAGGTACTCAGCTACTATTACTGTAGGGTCATGTAAGTGCTGAGGTAGAGAGGTTGACCAATCTCAGAGAGAGAAATTAAACCTGCAGACGAGGAAGGAAGAGATAAAAGACTGAGAGGAGAAACTTATTGTGAGTGCTGAAAGGGTCTTGTTTTGGAACAACAGAACAACTCTTTTTTATTCAGCCTGGAAATTGCCTGCAATACAGAAATCTTCTAACTATCTGGGCACATCAAGGGTAATTTAAGAAGAATTTAGGTAATTTTTCTTTGTTTCCTTGCTTACCTCAAGGTATCGTGTCAAACTATTACTATTGAGTGGCTTGTAGGATTTAATGACAATTTTATGACTAGTCAGCTTGCTCTGAATTCAGTGCTGACCCCGTTTGGAGCAGGAGATTGGACTAGTTGTCTATATTGTTCTAGTGCATATACTTTTATGGGAACATTACGCTTTTAATTCTTCATATTGGACCGGTATTAGGACTTTGTTTTAAAGCTCTGCATTTCACGTGAATTCTCATCCTGAAGATTTTAATAGCATCCCTAGTGCTGATGGCAGCCCTAGGATGAAACTAACTTCTGAGGTAAAGGCTGAATGGATCACTGGTGTCACATGTTAACCACTGCTGAGTGAGGACATCTTTGATGTATAGTACTAGAAGTTTTGTTAATGTTATTTTCCAATATTTTCTTTCCTAAATGCTATTCTCCATAGTTGTTACTAACATCAGCAATGTGTTGTATTTTCTGTTGCCATATATAATTACCTGTCTTGAGCGATAATCTCTGCTGGAGACTATGGTCTCTCATATTTTTCCTGGATATGCCTCTGAACAGTCCATGGGATATTTACAGTGTTGGGAAGGGAAACAGTGGTCTCTACCAGTGTATCAGTATCCCCCAAATGGAAGTTCTTTTCTCTTAACAATACAGAAAAGTTACTGAATTGCACTGTTCCTGAAAGGAAGTAGGCTAGCTCCACAACACCAAGCTTTATGTAGGATTAGTAGGGAAGTATAATGCATACATTTTAAAACCAGAAGGATCTTTCATTTTAAATGGTAAATGGGACCTTTCTGGTGTAGAAATATTACGAATTTTAATAAAATAAAAATTAGTCACATTATTTAACCTGTTTGCTAAACAGAGGCCATCTGGAATCCTAGCAACAAAACAGAGGTCAGCAGAAAATGATTGTTTCATCTTTTTCTGTTTGTTAGTTCGGCATGTCCCATTATGAAATACTATTCTTAAGCTATCTTGTGAGTAGGCCAGCGTATGTGTGTGGGAATGATACCAACAGTCCCCTGCTGAAAGGAAAGTAACCCTGTAAAACCTCCCAGAATAGCCCTGACACAGCTGAGTGGCTTCAGGCCATGCTCAGAAGGTGTTCAGAAAGGTCTTAGTTTTAAAGGTATTTAGGCAGATGCATGAGCTAAGCAGCGGGTGTCTTTGTGGACCGCAGCTCACACCTACAAAATGGTTAACAGGACCTATTCCTTGCTCATTTTTTTAATGATTTGAGACTTTTTATGTTTACTTCCAACACCTTGGGATAATTTTTTTTTTTTAATTCAGTTTTATGAACTTATAGAAATAGTTTTATAAACTTACAGAAATAGTTTTATATAGATGCTCACAAAAGGTAAGAAACAAATACTTCTATAGAAGATTGA
Organism: Fulmarus glacialis; assembly: GCF_000690835.1. Lineage (NCBI taxonomy): Eukaryota > Metazoa > Chordata > Aves > Procellariiformes > Procellariidae > Fulmarus > Fulmarus glacialis. Next base: position 62,807 of record NW_009195371.1, on the reverse strand, counting down.
AAAAAGTCAGCCCCACAGAACCCCACATAAAAGCATGTGCATCGGTATAGCTAAACATAAAAAGCAATACTGTACATCATTTAGCATTTTCAAAAACTGTGTTATTTTAGTAGCCTGAAATTTACACTCTTGTACTGTGAGAAACTTTAAGAAACTATTGCAACTAACTCTAGTCCTCAATATCCAGTAAAGCTGCAACTGTTTCAAATCTGTTCATTATTCTGGCAGAACTGCCTCTGAAATACTTTTGTTTAAGCATACAGTGTGTGTATAGTTTGCTCAAACCTTAGGCACAGGTTAAAATACTATTATTCTGGTGAGAAACTTCTCACTGATTTGGAGTTGAGCTCCTGCTGCTTGTAGTAGTAGACTTCGGTGCCTTGTCTGATCTCAGGACTACAGAATTTCACGAGAAGTAGGGCATTTTCGGCCTTTTAAAAAGCTAGGCTGATTTTGAGTGTGTGTGCATGTAGTGTTTATGGATAAACACAAACTTACTAAGCTTAGGGTAAGGTTTTTTTTAGGAAAGACTGAATGTTAAGCAAGTTCATCAACAATATCTAAGATGATGCTTCTCAGCCTTTCAAAGAAAGGTAAGGATGATGAAGTTTAGGGGGAAGGAAGATAATTTTTATTTGTAAGTGAGGACTGCTGAAAAATGAGGTGGGTCTGAAGGCAGATTAAACTGCAATGTGGGGCTGGAATTTGACAGGAGCCTGTGGAGAAAAAGGGTTGAGTTTTGAATTCAGAGTACAGTGGAAGTAGAAATTGATTAATATACTGAAAAAAGCAAATGAAAACGGGATTTAGGAATGGCCAGAGAATTGGCCTTGGACCACTTTCCTAAGAGCTGGTAAGAAGCAGTGACCAGGATGAGGCAAATATAAAAGTAACTTTTGTGTTTTAAATTTGCAGTGAAAAAAATGTAACAAATACCTTTATTAATGTTTGTGTGAAACCCTGAATAACATTCTGTGATAACAATGAACAATGCGTTCATTAACATGCACATCGCTGAACACACAGCTATTCAGAGTGAGCTCATGCTGTCACAAAGACCTTGTTCTGAATGGGAACCTCATGGTTTCAACAGCTTCCTGGGCAGCCAAGCTTGGCAGAGCTTGACTTTTTCCACCTGTTTAGTTGCTGAGTTATTTGGAAATGAAAAATCTAATGGCAAACAGCAGTAAGCTCGAGAGAGTGAAAGGGGATTGTGTTTGAAAATCTGGACAACAGCTCATTGTGTCTCTATTTTATTCACTGTACTAGATCTGGAGTGTTCTCTTACTTCCTCCATAGCGTTGCTATGCATTCATCTTGCAGAGTTAGAGGCATCTCACTGGTGAATGCGGTAATCTTCTCTCTCTTTCCCCTTGTACTTGCCTTACAGTGTATTCTATTATCAGTGATAGATACCACGCTTCTAGACTTTGAGTTACAAGCCTTGTGGTAAAAAGGACTAGCCCCGGCCCCAGACAAAGTGCCATTAGCGTTTGTTAACCTAGCCTTGTGGGGGTTGTTCGTTTTGTGCAGAAAGGTAATTTGTGTTTGCCCTTCCTTTTAACTTGGGGAATTGCAGCTAGTTCATTCTGCTGAAGGAAGCCAAATGTGTTGTTGCAGATTTCAACACGCGCAGTCCTAAGGAACCCTGGGAGTTTAGATCTTATAAGCAGTTTTGCTTGTGACCTTCTAAACCTTTTATTTTTAACCTGGTCTTTGCTAATACGCAGGAATATACCAGATAATTGAAAGGGGGTGTGTGAAAGCAGTGCGTGGTGTGGATCTGTTCCATATTTTAGATGATGTATTCAGACTAATTATTCTCAGGTTGGCTTTACTAACAAGTTGACACCCAGTACGCTGAAGTCAATAGGAAAACCCCCAATGATGTTAGTGGACTCTGATCAGCCTTCGGAATCTCTTGTTTTTAAAGTCATGTGTGATAAAAGATTCAGGAATAAAACTCTGCACACTAGCTAGGGATTCAGAATGGTGTACATAAAAATACGGAAATTGCAAGATATCCCATCAGAAATAACATTTTGAGAGTTTTCCCAGTTATGAGAATTCTGGGGACTGAGGTGCTAGGTGCACGTCAACTTGATCTTCATGAATGAAGTTTGTGGCTTATTTCTTTGCCCCATAGAGAGATGCCACAGTGGTGGCTTTGAGTAAGAGCTTTTATGCTCTTTCCAGCTGTAGGTGGGTGTAATTTTTAAGTGTCTCTGTTCTTATATATTGCTGTCAGAAACCCGCATCGTGAAAAGGATCCTGTTGGGTTGTGTAAATGTATCATACCTCATCAGCTGTAGAAAAACTGTATGCCAGTGAAAAGTAGAGCTGCGCAACAAGCTCATTGGGGAAATAGTTAACTGTCTTCTGTGTTCATTGGACTTAATCATTGCTATGATTTTTGAAACTGTCAAGGCATATAATAAATTTTATTTCATAGAAGTTTTGCTGTCTTCAAAGTATAACTGTTTAAGGATCCACAAGCATACAAAGCATTTTAACAATATCTGCAGAATGTAACAGCTTTCCACTTTCCTTGAAATTAGAGAATCTCATACTAATGCCCTTAAATTATGAAGTTCAATTGCCAAAATAACATTCATCCAGCTTGATGGCCAGATATTTCATTAAACTCCCACTGCACAGAGGTTATCTACTAATGTCCAGAAGTGAGTACATTAGTGTCTAGGGATGGAGGTAGACAAGCAAAAGACAATAAATGGATTGAAGCAAACACATGCAGTCCCGTGGAGGGCTGGAGTAGTTAGCAGCTGGAGGAGGGCCTGGATATAGAGGTGGATATTGAAACGTTTGATATTCAAGCAGATAAAATTAAGTTGAATCAAGTGTGCAGAAGATGAAGGTATGAGTTTCAGTGTTCGTGCCTAAATTGAATAATGTCAGAAAAGAAAGCTGTGATTTAATAAAGATTTATTTTATAAAGTTACCTTGACCCCCTCAACTGCATGCGATGCATTTAGCTCTTCAGTGTAGCATGAACATTTATAAGCAATTATTATGAGATTAATGGCTGAATTTCACCAACCGTGCCATTGCTTTTCTGTTTAATGATAGAACAGAAGTTAATGAAAAATGCATAGTTTTGACATATTGTGTATAAAATATGTCAGTTGGGAGATGGGAATTAAGGACAGTTTTCCTCTGAATCTATTGTGGGTGATATTGGCGGGAAGAATTTAGTAGCTATGGGATGGTGTTAAAGAACACAGCTAGCAGTGAGATTCAGAAGTGAATTTGGGAAAACTGCTTTTAGTTCTGAGGGATACGTTCATGTCTTTGTCTCTGTAGAGTGCTAAATGCACTTTTGCAATATATGATATGCAATATCCAATTTCTGTTTCCTCCAATTTTGAAACTCTTACGTGTTCTATAAGTGTATAGAACAAGTTAGACTGCATAAATTCTGCATCATGGTTGCTAGGAGTTACAGGCACATTTGTGAGTCTTCTTCAGGAACATCTAAAAAGCTGAAGTTTTAACTTTGATATATCTCAAAGTCAGAAATCATGGTGTTTTCCACAGTGGCTGCTTGAATGCGGGGATTGTACTGAATCCTCAGGCTCCACCTCACAGCAAGCGATAACAACAAGAAGCTCTTATCTGACTTTCTTGAAGTTTCCTATATCAGGTCTACAATGTGCCTTATGCAGATCTCTACAGTGTGGTTTGTGGGTGTCTACCAACTACTGGTTAGAAATACCACACGACATATAATGATTTTTCATTTGAAGCAGTTATGCACCAACTCTATCTTCTGCAGAAATCTGTGTTACACTCAGAGCACAGGGACAATGTGCAGAGTTTTATTATCATTTTAAGTTGACCAAAAGTGGATCAAAAGCTCATTGTTTCAAAGCATTTAGAGAGAATATATTTTTTCAATTAATGTGGATTGGTAAGTCTCCAGAATCTCTGAGGATTATTTCAGAAACGTTTTTTCTTTTATGCTGACCTTCTGCTATTAACTTGGAGCAAAGCTTAAAATCAGTATTTAACATTTAATGGAAGGAACAAACTGATTCTGCAGTTTAACTCAACATTTGCAGTAAGATGACTTGTACCCTAATGGCTTGTAATTAATTTTTCTGAAAATCATATTTATGATAGTCTGCAGATTCAAGGCTTTATCTAATACATAATGTTCATTTTGAGCCTTTAATTGCATTTAAATTAAAATTGGCTTAGCAGGAAGATGAATTGTGGGAATGCATCAAACCACCCAGCATGTCCTGAAGATGTGAGCCTGAAAATGCAATTTGGTGGAGATGTGCAGAATCATTTGGAGTTCATTAATTTTTATTGCACAGGTAGTTTTACTAAAGTAGGTTATTTTCTTTGAAATTTATATTTATGTTTATGTCAATAGCTGAATATTATATTAAGCTGTATATCTATTAGAGTTTATTAAGCCAGTCTAATGAGAGTTGTTCATATTGTGCAGAGAGGTAGTTTGTATTCGTCCTTCCTTTTAATTTGGGGAGCTGCATTTAGTTCAGCTGAACGACAAGTGCCCGTCCTGCCGAAAGAAGTCAAACAGGTGTCATGGAAGGTTTCAGTGTATGCAGTCTTAAAGAATCCTGGGAATTTTGATCTTGTAAGCGGTTTTGCTTCTGACCTTCTAAACCTTTTTACTCCGAATAATCTATTTTTTTTTCCATGTTGCTGAGGTTCTGACCCAGCCACTGGAATGAAGCGTTATTGATGTGTAACTCAGTTTTGTGGCTTAATGTGGTGCACTTTGTCCAGCCAGCTTGTAAGTGATCCTTTAAATTGCAGATGCTGCTGAGGTTATACAATTTAATTATAATGTCACTTTACAATTATAAAGAAAAAAAGGCCTTTTGCATTGCTTAATGAATACAAATTGTGCACAAGTTGGAAATACAAAAGAATAAAAATTAACATTTGTCCTTCTTGCCAAAGTATTTACATTTTTACAACCGATAAGTAGCACAATAATTCCATTACCTATATCCATTAAACATTTGTGCTTTTCATTTAGTGATTTGTATACAGTAGTTATTAATAAAATGAAACTGTCAGCATTTGCTGCTTTTGCCCATCCTCTTTTTACCCTTTTTTATTCCATTGCAGACAGAGTAATTAGAGGTTGAAAACGCTATGTGCAAATGCCTGTTATAAGGATTAAATTATATAATCACGGTAATGATTTTCCTTAAAACTCTTACTGCCAACTGTAACATTTTTCACTTCACCAGGTTTTTTTGTGCTGTCGTGTTTTATGAGAAAGTGGAAATATTTCTCCGTTCTGACAATCTGCTGCAAGTTACTAGTTTGTGGTCAGATACGATAGAAGCCCATATTCATTTAATAGTCGCCAATCAGAACTTGACAGAGGTATTGCTTATTTTCTCATTTCATCACTGAAGCATGCCGGTGTAGTTTAGTCCCTAATTACTCTCAGACTGAGACGTTCCAAATATTCCCATGGTGGTAATATTTTTCTGCCTGGATGAGTCATTACGTTGTTTGGCAGACTGAAACACCAGCCTTTCCTTGTTGGAACACTACCCCTCATGTAGCACCACATCTTTTCCTCACTGCTGTCTGTTCCACGACTTTCATCCTGCTGTGACATTTCAAGCTGTACCGTACGAAAGCACATTTGCCTTCCTTCTATCTGACTGATTGGACTGGTGCCAGCTCTTTCTTCAGGGCCAAGGACAGGAGACTGGGTAGTCTGAATAGAACTGCTTAATGATCTAATGGAGCAGTGGCTCTCTCCTGCTGAGAGATAGGGCTTATTTGTTTGCTGGTTAGCGAAAAGGTCAGGGAAATCCTTTTCAACAAAGGCCGTGACAGTGAGAATGTGCAATACCACACATTCCTGGGGCTTGAATAACTTCATACATCAGGTGTTCCCCTCATGTTAAAAATCCTTTTCTGTTTTCGTTTCATTTTCAATATCCTGCAGATGGCACAGAGATGAAAGTGATGAGTTCTACAGCTTGGTAATATAAAGCCAAATGTTGTTCCTCCTGATAGAAGGAGACTTCACACTAAGCGTTTAACACCAGGGAAGGTAATGCAGAGAGCTCATGGTATTTCATAAAGGTGGCTGGTTTTCCTTGTCATTGTTATGAAGCCTATTGGGTATATGAGTTTTAATGGCTGTATGCTTAACAAGGCTGTAAACATAGTTTGCATATTTTCCAACTGAGCTGGACAAGGACTGCAATTCCAATTTGGTCAGTCAAGTTAATTTAGTCTAGACTTTCCACAGCAGCTCAGAAACAGCACACTTCTGGGGGCGGAGATGTACGTGCACGGCAATGCTGCCATGGCTCTTGAAATTGCCCAGAGTGTTGCATCAAGTGGGGATTTGGGGCGGTTTGGGGCAGACCTGTCCGGGTTTCCTGAAAGGAGGCTGAGGAAGGGGGGTGATACGACAGGAGCAGCAGAGGCTGGCTCTGTGCCACCGGAAGATCCCCGTGCACGTGAGTGACCTCACTTGGCCAGTGACGCTGGCTTCATGCCCAGAATGTGTGCGTGATGCAGCTCAAAGCAGCCACACGTACCCCAAGACCTGGACCCCGGGAGTTTTTGTTCCATGCTGCAAAGCTGATGTCTGTTTAAAGGGGCACAGCAGACCTCTGAACTGGATTTTTCCCCATAAATGTTTTTTTCTCCAGTGGAGTTTTATGTAATTCCAGAGAGCGCTCTAAGTGAAATAGATTAAGAAATAAGCCATTTTTTTTCCTTTTATGTTGTCTCTCTGGTTTCTTTACTTTTCTCCTAGGCACTTTTGAAAGCTATTTCTGCTCAGATAGCTTTCACTGTGCCTCGCTTTTTGTTTGTTTCTGCGAGGTTTTTGCACAGAGACAGGAAAGAGAGAAGCCATTCTTAAAATAGCAGCATATGGTTTTAGAACCACAGAAATTGGCAAGTGGGGCTCAGGGGTTGATTTAGCACCTGACAGTGCTTTTTGTTTGTTTTTGTTTTGCGTTTTGTTTTTAATTGACTAGATTTCAAGTTGACAGTAGCTATTTTAACAAAATAACTGTAGGTTGTTATTTCTAATGTGGCTGAAGGAAACACTGGAGTCAGCAGTGCCGTAAAAGAACATGCAGAATGTTCTGATTATAAAAACAATATTCATAATCCATGCTGAAGTTTTCAGATACATGCTTCTGCTGCCATTGATGTGATCCCACGAGATGGGAACCTGAACCCCTGAGGTTATTTCCTGAGTAAAGAAGATTTAAAGATAAACAAATCCACATGAAATGATTCTGATAACATCTTCATAGATTAGGAATAAGACACTTGCTAGTCTTAGTCTTAGACTGTCTGTCAACTTGTCAGAATTTTTATTTCTAAATAGAACGACTAGGTGAATTTAAGTTAAACAGTGTAGCAAAATATTAAGAGTACTAAAAAAACCCCAACAAGCAACAACAGGAATTAATTAATAAAATATTTACGAGACAGTAAATAACAGTGTGTGTGGGGAGGGAAGTAAAAGAGAAGGCAGGTCCCTCCACGTCACGGTTGAACTGCACTGGAGGTGGAATGTGGGATGCTTGCAGTCTGCTCACTCAACTGTATTTGACTAGGGCCGTCATCCCCTCAGCTTTCGCAAGCACTGAATGTGTCAAAAATCTTTCAAAGAAAGTGTAAATTTTAACCAGCCTGCTTCTGGTTCATATTTAATGTGGTTTTAAAATGCTTAAATCATATCGATTCAAGGTATTTCTTCATCAGGTTTCATGGAGGTTAGCATAAATCAAAAAGATAGTTCCATGTGTGAGTACGTGTTAATTACGATAGGGGTACAACGCTGATTTGTTAGAATTTGTCTCATTTAGCCCTACTTGAATTAAGGGTTTATAACTTGTTCATGCCATGCATTTTTATACGATGATGGCTCCGTTTAAGGACAGATTTTGACCTAACTTCCAGTGCTGCCAGATTAATCTAGAGGTATCTGTGCCTATCCCAAACTTGTTTGAAAACAAACAAGAGTTTCACCCATTCATCCACTGGAAAGTGGATTATGGTTTTTGTATTATTCTGGTTTCTTGTGTTACAAGCTCTGCGTCGAAGGAACTAATGAAGCTATAATATTTTAATTTTTTGAATTCCTGTCATGCTGATACATAGGTTTGTGCATATATACTACCAGCTTCTTAACTAAAATTTCATCCTGAATTGTAATATCAGAATTCAGTGTAATTCCTTCCTGAAACGACTCATTCCTTTCTTATCCTTCTGCTATCACTACCTATTAGTGAAAATTAAGCAGGGAGATGTTTGATCTTAAGTATCTGGATTAAACTTTCACATGGAAGAAAACTGACCGAGACATATCTGTCCTAAAATCACCTATGCAATGCAGGTGCAGCAGTTGTCCTCAAACAGCTGGTCGTCTTGCAGACAATAGTCTCACTGTGTGACAGGCCCTTAATGTTGAATCTTCTTATTTTCAGAATGCAATGTCAGACTTCTAAGGTGACTTTTTTAAAGTTGTGTGTCGTCCGTCCGTGTGTCCCCTTCCCTCCCTCCCCCCAGTCTAGGATAAGAGTTTCTGGTTTATAATTATTAAAGAGGCTGGTAAAACTGCACATATTGAAGAACAGATTCTGTAGTAGTAGTAGTAGCTGGCAGAAATGCTAAGTGCTTTTCACAGTCAACATTCAAACAGATTATCAGATGGCATATTTCACCCTGTTGTTACTTTAAATGAAGTGACCATGAAATCAACAAATCTGCTGTCAGGTGCCTGTCACGAAGATAGTTCTCCCTGTCACACAATGCCTCACATAACAGGTAATGTGTTTTTAAGAATCAGTCCTGTGTCACCTCATCAAGTCCTTGTTAAAAGATGAAATAAGACGGATGGTGTTGTCTCCCATGGAGTTGACTGAAATTCAGTAAAAAGCAACGCATGTTATACAAAAAAAATACGAAAAGGAAAGTAATGCAGGTGCCAGTAAGATGCCTCTGACTGTGCCATTACTGCCTTTTTCCTTTGTCTTGAGAACGATTATTCAGTTTTTCCTGCTTATTCCTTTCTAGGCTGAAAATTAATTGGGTCAAGTTTAAATTCTGTGATAAGGACAGGAAGAATTAATCCTCAGTCATCAAACAAATGAGAACTCGGCGTGGTGTTGTGCCAATAGCCACACGTTCACTTGGAATGGTTAAGACCTGCTTCCGTGCCTAACAGAGATGACACTCATAATTAATTAAGTTATGAGGTGTTGCTAACAATAATTTTGTTCAGGATTCTTAAGTTTAATCATTAAATTCAGGGCCAGGGATAAATTTAAAATTACCATATTCAGTTTTTCTCTGTATACTTTCATAACAGTTCTCCCAAACAAAATAGATTTTTGTCTTGTTCATGAAATTTTAATTATAGCATCATTCTCAGCTTCTCAGTGTAAGGAACTGTCAGCCAGCTTGAACTCTGCTGAGACAGATGCTGCAGGGTTTTTTTTTAAATTTTGTTTTGACTTTTCAGACTCACCATTTTTGAGAAAAAATAAAAATAGTGAGGGAAGTCACCTTAGTGATATATGGACATCTGTTACTGTAATTTGTTCTTTCATGGCTAGGTTGTGACTAGCATTAGTATATTCAGCCCAGTATGAAAGAAATAACCTTTCCTTTCCTCGCCACAGCTAAATGTCGTTTAAAGATTTTTTTTTTTTTTTTGTAAGTAAAGGACTGGTTTAAAGATCTTGCTTACAGAAGCAAGAAGGGGGCAGGAGGTACAAAGATTAGCCTGCTTCCTCTATGCTGGCCAGCCAAGCTAGTTGACTACGAAGGTCTTGCAGCACCCGCTAGAAATTATTGCAGACTTCTCCCAGCAGTGTGAAAAGGGAGGGGAGGGGACCGTGCTTCTGAGAGGTGACTGAGGCACTCAAGGCTATATTTTAAGTACAGTGTAGATCGTGATTTCAGGGTGAATTTGAATTGGATGCATAACAGTACAGCACCACTGCTCTAAGAAAATTGATACTGAAGCCAATGAAAGGAATGAGTCAGTGAGACACGCAGGCGGCCAAGGTGGCACTGCTTGAAACTTGTGTCTTGTGAGACAAGACTTTACCTGGTTTGCATTAAGCCAGTTCTTTCGGGGTGTCCGTGCTATTTGTCTAATTCATGATACTGTTGTAAAGTATGTATTTGATCAGATGTTTGAACCAACCACGTGATTGCCATTTTTACTTTCCTACAAATTACCTGGATACATTTTAAATGCATTTTGAGTGTTAAGTTATTTCCTTTTTTCAAATGCACTTGTGTTTGAGACATTGAAGATACTGAGGTGCCATTTCAAAGCAACTTCAAAGAATTGTGGGCTGGGATTACGTGGAGAAACTGCAGATGGGTTACAGGAAAGCAAAGATTAGGAGAAACATTCTAAACCTTTAGTTGGGTTGACTCTTGGCGACACTTTTGAATGCATTTCTCTTCTCTGCTTACTTAAGCTTTTGTCATGATGTAGGAATGGAGAAGTGATGTCTTTTGGATTAGAAGCAGAGATGGTGCAGAAAGAGCAGGAAGTGTTAACGATGTTTTATGTACTGGCTTCTCTTATGCTCCATATGGGCAAATGCTGCCACTTTGCTGTATTAAAACTGGAGGCAGAGCCCAGCCAAATCTTGCATCATGGTTATTAATTTTGCTTATTGTCAAAGCCAAAAGGAGGTTAGAACTGTTAGATACCTTTTCAGTAGTGCCACAAATTATTTTGCCCAAATAGTTTATTGTTGCTGTTCTTGTTTTGGCAGAGAAATAACCACAGCTCCATTTGAAAATGAGCATACATTTGAGCAAAAAGAATAAGTATGGGACCAGGTTGATCCTAGTCCTTGGCCCAACTTCTGTTTTCCAAATGCGTGAGCGGAACTGAGTAGAGGACAGTTTCATGGACACTGAGAGAGTGAATCCTACAGACTACTCTGAGCACAAACCTCGGCAGAAATGGATGGAGTGAAGCCCACAGCTTCCCCACCCCACCTGAGAATAAGTTAGGTGCCTGTAGACATCACACAGATTTCAAACAGTTCTGTGCATTTTAGAAATCATGGTAGGATTTTACAGCTCTTCCCCATATAACTGTCACTGGAGACCAGATACAGAGCTGTACATGGATATAGGATATATAGGAACTGAAAAAGCAGAGAAGATAGTGGTGAGACTGGAACAGTCTTCCACTCATCTAAATATGACAAATCAGGGAATTTGGTTATAAAGCTTAAGCCGCAGGAATATGGAATCTTATTCCAGTAAAAGTCACGTAACTTGGAGAGAGATTGCTTCTGGATGTGATTCAGTAGACTCTTCACATGTCTCTGAAATGTGGAGCTAAACATAATGAAAACCATTCCAAGGTCCTCTATTTTTGCCTGCCACTGAAAAATACGGGAATATTTACTACCTTTTTATTTCTGATGAGAGGACTTCTGAGATCTTCAGACAGCTCCCAGACAGTGACACCGGGAGCTCTTAGCTAAAGACCCAAATCCCACTGACTGCAGCTGCAGTTAGAGAGGGTGATCTCGTTCTCCGCTTTGTTCCTTGTTACACATTTCTGCCTTCTTTATTGTGCCAGCGTGAATGTGTGATGGCATGGTTAGCAGATCAACTAACCAGTTCAGCTGAAGACTAACCCAGAGAAATAATTCCTGCCCCCTTAATTCCCCAGCGTGGCTCACTGCAGAGGTGTGCACGTGCTGGTGCTGGCACAAGGTAGGAGGTAGAAGCAGAGCCCAGATGCGGGCAGGATGGTGAGGCCTCTTTTTTCAGCAGTTTTAAAGTGATGACAGCTGTATATATGTAGGGGAAAAGAAGATGACAGCACTGAGGAACACTGGATCTTATTGTCTAGTGCCTTTGTTTTCCTCATAATTTTTCCAAACATATTGTGTGCTTAGCCCTCTGAATGATCATTCCACAGGAAAAACTGAGAAACGCATTCAGTAAGATTTTCATTTAGTTCAAGCATTCAGCAAGCATGCTAAGTAACACAGCCACGGACTTTTTTTTTTTTGCACTTCTGTCACAAAATGTATTAAAAGTTTTCCATGCTAAAAGCCTATTACTAAGAACCAATACATAAGTATCATTAATTATTTCAAAAATTGCAGGGCAGGAATTTTAACGTAGGTGATTTAAAGCCTAAGCCAATTTCTAACTTTTAGAATCTAGGATAATGTGGAGTGTTATGTCTGGAGAATTGCTCACCATTCCCTGCTCTGGAAATCTTGTATCTGGGTGATCTTGAGTTGCCTAAGGACAGGATCCAGGATACCAAGGTGGATACCAGGATACCAATGTTCTGTTCTACCATGCCAGTCCCAAAGTTGCCACAAACGCAAGGCCTGTTTTCAGAGAACCTGCACGCATCAAGTTCAGTTTCCCAGACAGTGCTAAGCAGGTAGGTATTCATGTTAATTTGGGCACAGTACTTCCTGAGGGTGTACCAGGAGGACCAGCACTCTTTAAAGAAAGTGTGCATTGAAATACCTAGTTAAATTTATTGCTCTCATACAGGGGCTGTGAGCGTACTCTTACCTTACCTTATTTGTGGCGACTGCCACTCCGAAGCTACTACCAGGCCAAAGTTTTATTGTTTGAACAGTTATTGGGTTTGAACTTCCATAGGTGTCTCGAGAGCTCCCATCAGGTTTCTTTCAGCTGCTTTTCCTTTGTGCACCTACACAGACTCTAGGAAAAGAGGCAGAGTATGTCTATGTTGGACTTTCAACTTGCTTCTGGACATGAGTGTACAGTGAGCTCCTCGACAGTCCTTAGTTAGGCTGCTCTCAAAGCTCAGAAACCACCTTGGGTAACTCATCAGTATAGAACTGCCATATAAATATGCTGTCTGGATTAGGATAGTTTGGCACTAGTTGGTAATGTAAACAATGTGGTCCTTGGATAACAATTGCTGTTGAATTTCTATTTCCAAAGTGGCATTAAATTACATTTGGCGTCTCACAATGCCTTCAGTTTCCACACCCTTAACTGGCATTTCTGTATGTGGAAGTTCATATCATTCCACAGTGGCTGAGATGCTTTTCAGTACAGTGAATTGTTTTCTTACAAAAGCTGGTCTTGATGCAGCAGTAAAGTCTTGTAATGCGCAGAGATCAGATTAAATACATATGAGTTATTATCTCTATCGGATTTATCTCTCAAAGTACTCATTCTCATCTTCTGCAAAATATTCTTGACCGAAGAAACTCAGATCCAGAAACAATCTATCATTTGAATCCCCTGATTATAATACGGATTGTTATTCAACTTCTTGCACAGTTCAAGCTAACGCCCTAGAACACTGGTTTATTGAATCACAGCACTGGCTAAATTGATGTTCTGAAAGTAAAATTCAGTTGGAATAATCTCATAGATAGAAAATTATTTATGAACAGCTTTTTTCACTTAGTTTTACTTTTAATTAACTGCTTGGAATTACTTATGCTTCATAGGCTGTTTGTTTTGGCCTACAGGGTTAGGATTTACAGAGGACTAGAAAAATGTTTCCGTTTTTTTAAAATGGTTCAACTTTTTTTCTCTTTCTCATAAGAAGGCCTTCTGCATTCAGATTTTTTTCAGTTTTTCAGTTCTTGCAAACTGAAATAGCTAATAATAATATTTTATTTACTTGAGTATTTCTTTGCGTCACACTTGATGTTTCTTGTGCAGTACTGCATCCTTTCCCCCTCGACTATCACATGTAATTTCCTGAACTCTTATTCAAAATCTATAGAGGTAATAAAGTTTCCACTGTATAGCCCTAGGAGCAGCTGTTTTATTTTGGTGATTTAAGATACTTGATTTTTTCTGCCTCTTCTTTCTCACACTTTCAAGTTCAAAAGATGTATGCATGCTATCAGACTGAATGAAGTGTTATGCCAAAAGAGTTAGATTTACACAAAAGCACTAGCAGAAAGGTAAATAGTGTAACAATAATAATATTAGCTAGAGACAACTTGCTATGGAGGAAAGTCGGATCTGTGCAGATATTTTCACACATGAAAGTGTCAGACGTTAGTGCCTGTTAGGGTTTTCAGAGCATCCATGTGTTTTTGAAACTTTGTTGGAATCCTGTTCTCTATTTTTAGTCCCCTAATTTACTCTAAAAATCTGGTCTAATTGTGTGCTCTTGTGAAATGATGCAAAGTGATTTAAATAACGGAAGCAATATGCCTCATGACTCTCAAATGCTTGCTGCTTGTTCTTGATGTACATGCATTGGAAGCAGCTAGAGATCTATCTTTTCATAGGTATGGCTGTAATAGGATAAGTAAAGGATTTAAGATGGTCCCAGTGATGTCATGGGGCATTGGATGAAGTCCACAGTCTTAGATATTTAGCAGAGCTTTATAAACAATTTTAGCTTGATTTAGGACCAATCCTTGAAAACTTTAGAAGTCAAGTTCAGTTCAAATAGTTGGTTTGTACCAAAGTATGTAATTCCTTCTTATTATTTCAACATAGCAATGTTTCACTCCCGGTAGTCCTATGCTCCAGAGCACTTTCTTCATTCACACTTATCATCATATGGATGAAAAAACATGATGAATACTAAATGGAGTGCTTTTTACCATGTTTGTTGAAGGCATTGTAAGAATTATTTCTTAAGTCTAAAAAGAATTAATCCACATTCTAAAATCTGATAGAACAATTGAATTGATTACTATCTGGATACATTACATCCTTCATAAAATGCATGGTTAACCTTAGGAACTTGCAGTGACATGACAGTATTGAGTCCAAGGCTACAACTGTCTTGCATAAAAAATAAAAGTATTTGGATTCCTAATACTGTGATAATAATACCTACATCAAATGAGCTAACAGGCAAAAAAAAAAGATCGCTTTGGAAGATGCACATACATACAAGTTTTCTCTTAAGAACTTAATTACTGTAGATAGAAAACTATAGCTGATGTTATCTACCATATAAATACTTAATCTTGGATTTCTTCTCTTTCTCTGGAGCATCTCCTGCTGGCCCATGATGTCCACAGACAGATTATAGAACACATTCATCTTATCCAGTCTGAGCTTTCTTTGCTGCTATTGTGCCATGAATTTTGTTCATTTTTACTAACAGGAGTCACACAAGACACTGTAAGGACAATTTTCTGTATTTTATTTTCTATTTCCATTTTCTTTGCTTTAAAATGGTCAGATCAATTTAAACTTGATTTAAGTGAAACACTCCACAGCTCACACTCAGCAAGTACTCAACCCCAAAGCAAACATTTACAGATGCACTGATGTAACATCCCCCCCCAAAGTACATAATGGGAGTACTGTTCGAGCACTGTCCTGCAGGCACCAGTGTGCTGCACAGTACATGTATTCACTGCAGGGGCTCTGATCTGCATATGCAATAGTTTCTCTATGCTGTTTCTGTCGGCACAGGAAAAAAACTCACGGAAAAAAGAATGAGGGAAAGCCTTTAAATGTGAAGTTATTTAGCTTTTCTCTTCTACAGAAGAGCCTCATAACCTGTTTTTATTTCTGAAAGGACTTTTTAAAAATTCCTAAATGAAGTGACTGGATGTGTCTGAGGGAGGAAGGAGAGCAAGGCCTGTGGAGATGAAACCAATCTGTTGATGCAGAGTCCTGCCACAGGGGTTTTCCCCTGAAAGCATTAACACAGACACAGTGGTTCGGTAAGAACCAAGAGCAGAGTCAGACTAAAGACCATAAAGGATGGTAGCCGAGGGAGGTACTGAATTAAGAAAAACTGAATAGCTACCTCTGAAAACAGGCTAGGCATCAGGCTTTGATCTCCCCGCCTCCTTGTATATACATGTAATCTTGGATCTTGATTGAATATTCCCACTCTGATTTTGTAATTAAAACATCATTTATACTGAGAATAATTAAGACAACTGTACATTTGATTTTAAAATCAGTTTTGAGTATTGTGCCTTGTCAAGCTACAAGAATGGTTTCTGCAGATTTACAACTTAGCATTAAGAGGCAGACAGTGACCGCAGGCACCTGAGTGGAAGGTTTGACAGTTTGATAAATTAGGAATGACACTTGCCAAAATGGCTGTCCTTCCCTCAGCCTGCCAGTGGAGCATTTACACACTGTTAATTGAATTGGCAATTTGTGTAACAGTACCTGCCCCTGAGCTTTTGTAATGCTGGAGCTGCCATTTAGCTCTGATAATCCAGGACTTGGGAATAAGGACGAAAAGCTTCACATGATATTATTGCAGATTTAAAATGACAGTTGGGGACCTTGTTGCCAATTTCCCATTAAATGAGAAATAATTAACAATAGCAATAACAAAGTCTTATAAAGCTGGAAAGTTAAATTGACTTTTCCGCAGTAGTATGGTTTGAAATTGCTTCTAGTGTGATTATCAGATTGCCCTTTCAGTATTATATACCCTAAATAGTATCATCTGATGGTCCGAATAGGCAACGTTTTCAAAGCTACCCTGTTTTATTAGTGTGAGACTCTTCTGATTTATCTGTGGGTTTTTTTTTTTAATTTCTTCTTGCCATGTAAAAATTGAGTTATGTTATAATATTTCATACAGATAAAGAACTTAATGAAATATTAGAGATTCTGATTTCCATGGTTATCAGTAATTGAGTGACAGCAGAAACAAAATTTTCAGTCATAGAGGAATATTGTTAATTATGAGGTTCTTTTTTTCAGTTGTA
>NW_009195371.1:24840-46087 GCF_000690835.1 Fulmarus glacialis | reverse complement strand
TAAATTTCTGTAGTGTACCTAATGCCATCATCATCAGAAATCACAATTTATCAGCAAACTATTATTTTTCTCTCAGGCTTCTTATGTTTTTTATAATCTCTGTGAATACTTGCTAATGATTTGACGTCCAAATACTATAGTAACCAAAACCCATGTAAGAATCAGCCACTAAAGACCAAAGTCTTTGCTATCTTAAGGATTAACAAAAAAAACCAAAATCAAATATTTAAAAGCTGGCACAGTTGCTGCATGTCAGAAGGCTAACTTCCCTATGCAGACTTGCAGCTCTTATTCTTGCCCCACGATTTAGACTCGCAGACTTCAAGTGATGTACTGAAGAGCAGGTGGAGCTGCTTTCCCAAGATGGGTCATTCCCACCACGAGAATACTTACGCATTCATAAGATGCCACAAGTACTAGATGAAGCACAGAACAGTCTGATCCATTTCCTACATAATAAATAGTCTAAGACAGTACAGGTTTAATAACTTGCAAGCTTGAAAATATCTTTTCATCTGATTACTGTGATCTTAGGACTGAAAACAGCTATGTGCTGGACAAGGACTGAAATACACACACGCTCCCCACCCCCCAAAAGATGACTGACAAATCAGAGAGGAATGCAGAATAGAATGATCCTGGTCAATAGGCCGACACTAGCAACAAGTCATATGTGTGTTTTAATATTATGCTACAGTGTTATAGCGGTTGTAGAAACTATAGTGGTTGTAGAATTGCATAGGGGGTAAATAGTAGAAACATGAAAGAGGGCAAAGAAAAGGAGAGGTGAGCAAAGGCCAGCTGATGTGGAGTAAAGGAGCAGAAGAATTCATGATGAAGCTTATGAAGCTTACAGTTCAAACATTTGTGCAGGAGGTGGTATTTTTCTTTCTGCTGTAACTGGTGAAAAGCAATTGATGATCTTAGAGAATTCTCTTCTGGAGAAGGAATTCAGTGAGAGGTAAGCCCATATAAAATTTTGGATGGTGTCCAGCTTAAAAGGAAAGCGTACAAGTCAGGCAGTGGAAGGAGCACAGAGGGGATGCAGCAAGGCACTGTTTACCGTTTGGCTGGGAGCACGGTGCTGTGCAGCCTGCTACCCTAGCCAGTGCTAAGTCAAAGAGGAATGGCTAACAGTTCCAGCCCCAGTGGCAATCTCACACCGCGCATGGCACGCTCTGTAAAGGAGAGGCAGGCTTGGCAGAGAACAGGCAAGGGAATGAAGAAAACAAGGAAATAACAGGGAACGGGAGTTAGGGCCCGCTATTGTATGCACTGTTGAAGGTGGAAAGAAGAAATTAGTGTCTGTTCAATTGAAGGCAAAGTTGGGGTAGGAATTTATGACAGTGGATGAGGAATTAGGTAGAAAATAGGTTTCTGGATTTCTTACCAAGAAAAGCTTGAACTGAGCGCTCTTTTTCCTCTACCAAGCCCTTCCACCTTGACGCAAGGAAGGAAGGGAGGAAGGAAATAACTGTGACTGGATTGCAAGGTGTGATATTTTTTTTTTTTCCCCCCAGGGTCTGCACACCTGCAGGTCCCACAGTATTTGTGGGAAACTAGTTCCAACAATTTGAGGTTTCATAGAATACTAGTTCATGCAGTCCAGAAATTCTGGATCTGTCATTTTAAAAAATTATTTATCACATGACTAAATATAGTACCATTTGGGGGGGGGAGCGGGGGGGCGGTGAAGAAAGATCATCTTGTGATTTGGCCTGAGGCATGATACTGGAAGGCTTTGCTATCTGTTCTGACAAGTTCTTTGTGTGATTCAGTTGGGTTACACCTCAGGTTTCATATGTGTAGTACATGACAATGAAAATTCTCTCTTTGAAAGTCTTCTGATGTTTAATTCTTCCAGAGTTTTAAAAACATAGTTATCTCTATATAGGTTTACAAAACTTTTTTTTTAAATTAGGGCATTGCATTTTTACATAGATCGTGATCCAAACTAAAAAGAAGTTTGCAATACAAATTGGTCCTATTCAAACATAACTTGATTAAATGTTGTCAAGTTACAGATTTAGAAATTAGTGTAAAAAGATATCAATTCCCAGGGCCCTTCATGGCACATGGAACTCTGTTGCAGATTTACACATCTAGCAGAGAAGGGAATGCAGGTACACTGGACAAAACTGATCTATTTGCCTGTAATTTTGAAAGTTAGCATGTTCCTGTTGGTAAATTAAAACACGAATAATAAAGTGTCTATCACTACCATCCTTTTCACATATAAAGGAGAGAGAAACAAGGGGGAACCCTCCTGTAACAGACACCATGTTCCAGAAATATGGTGTAAACTTTGTAATACCTTTAAGTGTATTCCCAGAACAGCTGCGTTACTATGCTGCTTATGTACCCATTTGTCGTACAGGATTTTAAGTGCTTTCCAAGTCTGCCTCTGAAATTTCTCTCTTTATTACATACTGTTTTTCAATTTATACTATACATCTATTATCCTTAGAGTAATTATACTAAGTAAAGGCATGACTGAAAAAGCAATGTATGTGTTGATGAGGAACTTACTTTCACTGAAACGCTAAAGATCAAAATCGCCTCTTATCTCAGGGGAAGCTCGGTAGATAAATAAGTTGTAGAGGGCAACCAAAAGGTCAGCAAATTAGACGATTTGTTGTGTGTTGATCCACGCTGGAAGGAACCCATTTGGGGAGTGGCTATCTCCTGGATTCTCTTTCTTCCATTAGCTGTCAGCTGAGTGTTTTGTGCATTCCTCTTACTGCAAGGTAAGAGTTTGAGAGAAGTATACTCAAAGAAGTAGTCAAAGCACATACTATAAAGAACTGCCTAGGTAAAAAGTAAAGTACCTTGCATAGCATTGAAAGCTGATGCAGAATGGGTTTGTTTCTCTGCCTGCAAAAAAGCCTGCTACAGAACTGCTAGCTGTGTTCCACAATAGCTTCAATTTTCTGCTTCTCTTCTAGGGTTTATGAAATTCTTGAGCGTCCACTGTCAAAACATTAGAAAGTCTGAAGACCATGGCTGTGCTTGGTCTCCTTTTTCTAGAAGCTGTTTTCTTCCTTCCTCTTCAGTGGCCGTCTGTCCCCCAACTTCAATCTAAAATGCCTCCCTACTTAGAAGCAGCAACACACAAGACTTTCTATGTTGCAGCTATCCCCCCCACTCCAGATGCGTCGTTGGTTCTTCCATTATTTAGCTTATCTTTGTCCCTTCCTCCTAGCTTTTCAGAGTTTGGTGGAAAGCAGGTTCACTTTGTGTTGTCTTCATATCTTTCTAAAACTCAGCTTCCAATTTCTCAGAGCCTTTTCTCTTTACTCTTATTTTAGGATTTCACAAACACCAGAAGCAGCCTGTCAACTTATTTTGCTTTCTGGTTCATTTTCACGTAGAACCCAGCAAAACACAAAACAATTATCTCTAATACTCAGCATAGAATAATTTAATACTTGGACAGATAGTTTCATATTTGCCCAGTTTCAACCGAAAGAGAAAAAGACAGAAAATCTCCCCATGCCCCATTATCACCCTGCTTATTTATGCCTCCCTCGGAAGAGGCTGGAGACTCCCTGGGGAATCTAGCTTCACAGTTTGAGCTACATAGTCTTATGACTGGCTCTTACCCTATGAAGTGTGGTGTAAAACATGAAGGACTCCATATATACATTATTTATTGTGTAAGAATAATTGGTGAAGGTGTATGCAGGACAAAGAGGATTGCAGGAGTTCTGAACAGATTTAAATCCATGTGTTTAAGTATGTGATTTTGTGAACAGTCTAACGAGTATTATCTTCAGTGAAAACATTAAATCTGTCTGTTTAGGACTCACTGTTCTCCTGTACTTATTTTCATTTTTATATCAGTTAATGAGAGAAATTGCTAGTCTTGTTAACTAAAGAGCAATTAAAAAAATCTAACTGCTCTTCAGTCCTACCACATAACTGTTATTGATATTCAGTGTCTAGTGAAATCTTCCACAGTGCGTTTGCAGGAGCTTATAAGGGAATTTATAACACCAATTGTTATTTCATGCCCACTTTTCTTGCAGAACTGTGTATGTGATAAGCAATATGGATAAGAAAAAGCTGAGAAGATCTTTGCAAGAATACTTTTTTATGTGTCCTCTGAAAAGGTCTGGTTTACTACCCCCAAAACATTTTGCAAATAAACAATTTTGCAGCAGGTAGCCAGTGAATTTGCATTTGAGTTCCTCCTCCTCTCAGGTGAGTAGCCTGCATATAAGCTTAAAGGGACTTACACTTAGAATCCTTGTTTTAGAAATATTTTGTTTTGTATAAAATAGTTTCAGAGTCATTGAGACACCGAGCAAGGATAAGAATGTTTTTTTTTTAGCTTGAGAGTGAACTCAACCTGTCAGGATATGGGAATCCTTGCATAGTCCAATAGTGTCAACAGGAGAAATAGGTACTACCTGAACTCAGAATAGTTCATAGCCTGAGTTAAAATTCTCCCGAGAAAAGTGAGAAAATTTTTTTTTATCTGAACTGGAATAGCTTTTTATTTTTGTATAAGAAGGGGTTGCAGCAATTGGAGACTGAAGCAAGAAAATTATTCATATAGCTTTGTGCATAAATTCTGATGATTTTTTACTTACCTTGCAATGGAGGTACATTTAGAAGGGATGAATCTTTACTGTAGCCATATATCTGAACCACCTTTGATGTCAAGTTTTGAACATAATCTGAAATTTACAGTTTTAGCCTATGCTAAAATATGATCACAATTCTTCCAAGAATCACAAGCAGTTGGGTTTTCTATAAATGCTATCAATCTAAATTGCACAGGGTTTCTTTCTGCTCTGCACCACTCTGTCTTACCCCTTAAACAGGGATCAGAACAGTTGGAAGCTACCCAGTCCAGTCTTGGGGAATTTTGGTTCTTAATCCAAACTTAGATCTCATGTTTGGTGATTCCAACATATGCTGTTAAGTTTTGATTTAGAAGAAGCACTTCCAGAGTAAGGTATTTACTGTGACTTTTTGTGGCTAAAGTTTGAAGAAAAATTAACTTTGGTTGTGTTTTGTTATTTTAATTGTGCTTCTAGGAAAAGACAAAGATTTTGCTCACTTCATGAAGTGAAATTAGTTGTATTTGCTGCAGAGAGAAAGAAAATGTGTTTTGCTGAATATGTATTTTTAAAGGGCATATGGTGAGAAAACAAAAAATCCATTTACATGTAAATGATTTAACAGACCACAGTAAGAAACTAGAATACTACCAGTTCCTCAGAATGATGTGGTGGTAAAGGTGGCTGGCTCTGTGCTGAAAAGTGTTTCGGTTTGGTGTTGGGGGGTTTTTTTGTACTGCATGATAATAATTCAAATTCAAGCCTGTATAATAATCACATTGAGATCTTATTTTTAACCAGATGTATAAAATATGGCTCTGAATCATAGTGATAATTTTCAGGCTTTAAAGTTCTAAGAGTTTGTAACGAGCAGCCTTACATCTACTGTTTTGTGTTTCTGTGGCTCCGTTTCCTAGTGGAACATGAAAGCTGCTTACACTATTTGTAACTGCTTTGATTTCAGGTAAGCAGAGTCTTGAAAGAGGTTGCATGTAAACTCACATTTTTCTAAAACGAAGACTGTATATCCTTTTCCCCTTGGCACAAGACTTGTCTGAGGTTTAGGATGAAATATCTTAAAAAAATCTCTTTACAATATATGACCCTGTTTACCTTCACTTTCAGTGAGGCTTCAGCTTCACTCCCGGATCTTCAAATATTGCATTTTGATCCCTATAACCTACTGATTCCAGTGCGAGGAGGTACTTTTTGCGAATCTGCACTTAATATAGTTGATTTACTTTGGAAAATTGGATTCAGGCTACTGAATTACTTCATCACTTTTGAACATTTTACTGCTTGCTATCAACAATAAACATAATGCACTATCAAAGATATTGCTCTTTGCTATAAAAAATAAAAGTAATCTCTTGGTACATCTATAATCACCAAGTATTGCAAAGTAGTATTAAAATATGAAGAAATTTCCAACATACGAAATTTCATAAGGTCAGTTCAGTAACAGTGTACAATTCAGTAGCATTTATGTTAAATTGTTTTATTGATTGATAAATAGTTTGTAAACTGGAATTATTTTTTTGTCTAATTTGCAGAATGAGTTGCTTTTCCAGTTTAAAAAGTTAATGCTTCAGAGCCTGATGGGAAAATAGGGCTGTAAGTGTGATTTTTGTACTACTTTAGCCCTGATAAAGAAATTACTTCCCTTAGTAATATGGAATTGCAGTATTAAAATACTTTGCTGGATTTAACATTTGAAGATGTAAAACAAATGATTTAACTCTCTCAAAAGAACATCCTGTATTCCTTTAACACCGTATGCAGGTAAAGCGGAGGAAGAACATTGGATATTTCAGAACATAGTTTAATTCCAAAACGTCCAGCGGGAAAATTGTTTTGAAGATATTGGTATACAGCTAGGGCCCAAAATGCCTTTTGAGCCAAGAAAGCTAATTTTTGTATTTTAAAATTAATCTAGCCAAAATCTGGATTAGCTATGTCACATCCCCTTAACCACAGGCATGTAAACCTCAGGATAGACAGCTGTTTGGATGTTTCAGACTGGGACTCCTGCCCTCAGCAAACATATTTGATTCTCCTACATGGTCACTTGGCTGCGTGTACTCATGCCCATATGCTTGGATGGCATTGTGCCTGCTCACTAGTTGGTCAAACTGTTCCGTTAGGGTTTAGACGCCAAGATAACAGGTTGAGTTGGGCACCATCTATAACAGCATGCATTCTATCAGTTCTGAAGCAAATCTTTCCTCAGGGACAAGATGCCACGCTGCATAACTTGCCTTTTTACATTCATTTTTCTTGCCACTTAGATGTTCCAAACACCCCAAAAAGAAAAAAGGAGAAAAAGACAGATTGAGGAGAAATTTTTGGCTTTCAAAGAAGTAATTGTCATCATAGCTGTGGTATAAACTCATGAAGTTCACAGGGGATTTAGAAATGCATGCAAAATGAATAGTGTACAAGCCCTTAGGCAATCCGCATTAATTCAAGCTTAAATCAGACACCACCACAAGTGGGCAAAGTGTAAAAGAAGTAGAAAAGTCACTGAAACATTTTGCAGTTTGCCTTAGCTGGAAAAGGCCATTGTAATAGTCTCAGTGTTGCTTTGTATTTACAACAGCTGATAAAGTCAGGGGAGAAAAAGTTAGCATGCTTTCAGGTTCAGTGTCATCTTCCTACAAAATTTGCTTTCCTTTTATTCTTAGACTATTGTAGCTACATAAACATACTTAACTATGTGAAGATGAATGTAGTATTATTTAGACATAAAAACAGTAAAGACAGAACAGTTTTACGAATAGTCATCAAAAGTCAAGAAAATTAATTGCTTCTTATATGTCAGCAGAAACTAAGTTACTAGAAATTATCATGCTCAATTGGTGATACCTCCAAAATGAGCTAGGGAAGAGGCAGCAGTGTCTTAGACAAAGTAGTTGTTTGGTGAGCCTCATCTCCTTAGACACTGAGTAAATGAAATAATGTATATACTGATTCAGAACAGGGAGCTGCCTCCAATGATGCCTGTATCTCAGAGGGAAGAGTATGGCATATATAATACCACATAGCAACCTTATCGAGACCTTGAAGAACTGGGTCTGGAACAGCATTGTTTTTGTAGCATTTGTACCACAGTAGCTGTCAGAAGTTGGTTGGCAAGACTAAAAATCTTAACATTTGCTTTTTGCTGACAAACACCAAAAGGATTGACTATGGTCCATAGAAAGCAAATATAAAAATTATCAGAAGTGGATTTTTTTACCTTTTTTTTTTTTATTATTACCATGAACATATTAATTACATTTCTTTTTTCCCTATTTTCCTTCCACAAGTCCTGCTGCATTGCACTTTGGGACACTTTCTTGGCTGCCATGTTGCTATAAATTTGGTTGTTTCATTTAAAATAATTCTGGAGAACTCTCATTACATGAAAGAAAAGAAAAAGTTGACAGGGTTCCAGAAATATATACTGCTGTAAATGTGTTATAAAACCTTAATGCTGTGTCATTTCTAATTAATATAGATTTATTAAAACTGGCATGACTTTTAGACCATTTTCATTGAAGCAACTGAGAATAAATCAGACAGAAAAGCAACAGATGAAGGAATTTTAAGCAGCTTAGTGACCTAAATCACTTGTTAGTCCCTGTCTCTTCTTGGATAGGTTACGCGGTTCACATTTTTTCTACTGAAAATGAATTATTTGGATAATGAGAGAAAGAAAAAAATTAAAATCAGGCAATTACTTCGAATTAACTTATAAGACTGACTGTGATGTTTTTGTTACTGAGCACATAGACAGGACAGATACTGACCTCTCAAAATTAGAAGCTCCATTTCAAATTATTCTACTACTTGGTACCTGTGTTACACTTACCATTAAATAAGTTTTCCCACTTTATGTCTTAATGCTCATGTTGCTTAATGTCATCTCAATTACTTGATATGCTGTTAATATAATTCTAATGTGAAGTAAGCATGTTTCAGTTTAACTCATCCATATGTACTTAAAGCAGTTGATATTAATTAAGAAACAAACCTGTTTGCTTTCTTTCATTCCTCCTCCACTGTTAAACAAGTCATTCATATCTTTACTACTTTGCCAGTGGTGGTCTAGTACAGATTGCAAGAGCTGAGCCTTACAATTTTGTGGGTTTTTTTTCCTTTGAGTAAAATTAGTATAACATGATTATTTAATATAAAGGCTCAGGAGGGGTCTTGGACTTAAATGGCTATCTTTAGCTGTTTTGGGATTTTGTTGGATATCACTAGACACTGAGTAACATAGACTGGGAGTGTTGACAAAGCATGAGTATAAGAGCCAGGAACGGAAGAGCTCTGATCTTGGCACTGCTGCTGTCTTTCGGCAAGACTTTACCTAACTCCAGACATGGGAAATTTCAGGGACTTGTGATCTTTCAGAATTAGCCTTAGACCTCTCTCTGTACCTTAGTTTATTCATGTGTGAAATATATTAATTATGCACAACTAGTTTTGTAGTGATCTATGAAATTCCTGGATGAAAAACACTGCAAGAACGCAGGGTAGTTTTCTGTGTAATAACACCATCTGCTTTGCAGCAACTGTGGAAGTCATTAGAGAAGAAAGAGGAGAGAATAGTTCATCATTTCGTAGTAAGCTGTCGTTTCTTTCTGGTTTGGGGTTTGTGTGCTTTAGCACTGCACAGGTAAGTTCTCATGGTCAGCAGCATTTAGGGGTTAGTCTCAGCAAAATTTCCAGAGCCTGCTTTCTAATTCAAACTTATGCTATGGTAAACTGTCTGAGCTGAGCCATTGTGAGCTATGAGTTCTCTATAAGCTTATGGAAAAGTATTATTGAATGATTATTACTAATGGGGATATAGAGCATAAGTAATAACATATCAGTGTGTGCTTTTTAACATGTAGGGCACATTTGGGGATGGTCTCTGGTTTTTGGTTTTTGGGTTTTTTTTTTTGGGGGGGGGGTTCCAGTAGACTTACCATACATAATCTTTGTGGCTTTTTGAATTACTTCCTTGTGATTGCAAGAGTAGTGAGCACAATAGGTCAGGCAATTCTTGGTAGAAAAAAATTATTTTAATATTTGTTAGAAACACAATCCAAAGATAAGCGAGTTTAAAAAAATTATGACTCCTGTTCTAATATAAACTAGAAACATTATAAAACAATTCTCGGATTTTGCTATCAAGAGCTATCCTTTATCTCTTTTAGATACATAACTTGGTTGAAAACTTCATTATTTTTGACTTAGCCATAGAAAATATATTAACTCAGGTTAAATCATAAGCCATCTATAAAAGCTCTACAAAGCAGGCAAGCAAATTCTCTGTGTTAAAGATGTGGAAACTGAGGCACAGGGAGGTGAAAAAATTTATCGGAGGCTTCCCACTTGGCTACTAGCATATTTAACAAATAAAAGGAGTCCTTATCGCCAGGCTAGTGCTCTGTCTTTTAATTTTGCACGTAAATATATGTTTCTGTTTCTCAATGAGTGAGAGAGAAATGGAGAATTAAACTGAACTTTTTTTAGAACAAAAAATAAGTTTTAAGGGTGCGGGGGGCTAACATTATTTATTTATTTATTGTCAGCAAAATGAAATAGCTACTTTGCAGAGAAAATATGTTTAGGCTGTGGTTCTACAAATACTGATACTTAATTATTAATATCAGCAGAGCACCATAGATTTGAATTAATTTAGGCATGGATGCACAATCACATTTTTGTTGGATTAGTCAAAGGCTGTTCAGAGGGTTAATGCGAGCTTTATCCTTTTATACAAACTTCATGCTGTCTGGAGGAAGACAGGACATTCCTGAATAAAATTTGAGGGTTTAAAGTTAAGTCTTCAAAAGATTTGTCAACAGAGGTGACTCTGCAGAGGAGTCTGTACCAGTGTAACACCTTCTGTCATGTGGCCGCAGCATGTTGGTAGAACTGCTTAGCTTGGATTTACCCTACCACCAACCCCCACTACCATAGCTGCAAATGCTAATGGGGTCCCGATTCAGCAGAATATTGACTGCTTAATCCACCCCTGTTTAGCAAAACATTTTGCTTGTGCTTAGTTATTGTACAGTATCTTATAGCTAACTCTTTTCAAGTGAAGTAAGCTTAAGTGAATACCTAAAGGTAAACACATGTTTAAGCACTGAAGAGGAGCACTTCCGCTTTATAAGAATTGAATGATTCAGGCTAATGATGGTTTTGAGCTGACAAATTATTAACTCTGGAGGAATACTTAGAGTTTACCATTCATTAAAAACCATATTATTATGATTTTGTTATATTCTGAAGTACCTTTGTGTCCCTTCCAACAGCAATCTCATTGAGAAAAGTTTTAGTATTTTGTGATTATTCTTCCCTTAATATTAGTGCCTAAAATCAATGTCTGCAGCTTGTAACTTATGCATGTACTTGAAGGAAATGGAATTAATAAAAAAGAAATTGCATATTTTAAATGAAAATGAACATGTGATAATGTTTAGCTAGCAGATTCTCCTAGTCTACATACTTCTACCCTAATCTTCAGGCTCTGTATTAAGCCGAAGGCTACTTTTTCTGAAAATCCCCAGTGGCAATCACTCTTTCTCTTCAGCCTTCCCATGGCACATCAAAGACAAACTCGGGGAGAGAAAGGTAACGGGAAAGACTTTATTAACCTATCCATTTTATGTAGCCTACCACTCTTTCTGTATTAACATGTTCATTATGCGACCTAGCTGGATTTGCCTGTACAATGACGATGATCCTTACGCTCCTGTCGACCGTTTTTTCCAGGATACTGGGTGTATCTGGAGATAGAGTATAGGATGTGTCTCCATGGCTCACATTACATTAATGAGCGTGATGCTAACGCCCATGTCCATGTGAAGGCCTAGGTTTCCAGCGGTCCGTTTTCCTCCTGTTGCACAGACAGTTGAGCACATCCTGTATAAAGCTGCGGTTTCTAGCCTGGCACTTGCAGGCTAAAATTTTGCCCAGGTACTTTAAAATACCAGGCTGTGAGTGTGGGAGTTCAGGTGGTGCCGAGCAAGTGCCTCAGCTGTCAGTTGTACAGGTGAAGGCAATAACCTCAGCAGCCATTTTAGCCTATCCTCCCCTGGTGTGGGCCTGAGCTCTCAAAATGGTGTCCACGGTTGCTAGTGTGTTGGGTGGCGCTAGACCTGAAGGAAGCTCTGAGGACAGCAGTCACATCATATGGCCAGGCAACTTCTCCCGCAGAGCCGGCTGCCTTCTCCTGACAGAAACCGCTTTCCAAAGTGGAGGTTTGGAAAGGTTTTTCATGTCCCTTTGAAAACAAGCTTGGAGAAGAATGAGCAGTCTCTTCCCAGGCCTCTTTAGCTGCTGGTTGGTGTGTTTACTGGGAAGCCTGAGACGGCTCCCGCTCTCTCATTGGGAAGACTGAAATCTGTATTTTCCAGATTGGAAGAATATGCCCTCCCCACTTCCCCCAGCCTACAGATTGTCCTCAGATTTGAGAGGATGCTTTCTGCTCTGGACACTGCCCTCTCATAATTTTGATGATCTGCTAGAAGAAACCATGGCTCCAGTCTTCAGTCTTTCCTTTGAGGACTGCTTATATAGGTTATCAAGTAATCATTTTGTTTAATATTATTTTATTTTAATTTTTTAAAAAAGGCAGCCAGCTGCCATTTACTGCCAGTACCTATTCCAGAAGGCACAACTTGAGCATTCCTACTGAATGCTGCCATTCTAGCAGGAAGCCATAGGCTTTGTGTGAAATGGGCACTGAGATGCACCAGTGATGTGGAAACATGGAAAAGTGAAAAGTGAGGTATGTGGATACTTCAAGTAGTTCAATGGCAGCTAAATGAAGCTCTCAAGGATAAAGAATTTTTAGGTGCCCCAAATACCCTTTTGAATCTGCTCCTAAATCCCTTTAAAGTATATTGAAATTTTACTAATGTACTAATCTGGAAGCCACTGAAACACATGCTTAAGTTGTAAATTCATAGGTAGTTCCATCTAAAGCCTGCTCCATTTAAAGAAAAACTTGTACTTATGAGCTTTGTTACACTGGAGCCTGAAGATGGCTATTTACACCAACGTATGCAAAAAATTGAATGCAAAGTTAGTTCATTTGCACATGCAAGTTTTCATGCAAATATTTTCATTTGCAGTAATGAAGTGCATGTGAACTTCATCTGTAATTGGAAGTTATGAGCGGAAAACCATGTGCAAACTTTTTAAAAATCAGACCTTGGTATCAGTGTGTTTTTTAATATAAACGTAGTCTTTTAGTTGTTCAAAATCGAGTCATAAAATTTCTCAATTCAGGCAGGAAAATATATCAAAATTGAGTATACAATGTAGTAGTAAACCTACACCAGGGTATGGACAGGTGCGCAGAAGTTACTTTGAAATAAAGGAGGGTGTAAACTTGTATAGCATCAGAGGCTTCACAGGAACAGTCCAGGTGTACACTTTTACCCCTGGTAAATGTCACGTAGTTAGGACTATCTTTCATTTAGAGAGAAACTGTTGTGTGGTTTTGCAGTAAGTGTGTGCTTGTAAGCTATCAAACAGCAAGTGAAGTTCGTACTTACTTTACTCTAAAGGCACTGATTCATAGGTCAGAACCCTTGTTCAGGCTAATTAATTTTTATTTATTAATTTTTGTTTATTTTGCTTCTCAAGTGTATTAGCTATAAAGGCATCAGAACTATTTTAATTCTGAATGAGATTGTCCAGACAGCAGAGTTTAATGCAATTTGACAAACGCACTTTGCATTCTCACGTTCAGTTAATTCGGATTATTTTTCTTGAGCACTTCCAAATAGTTAAACTCTCAAGCCTGAAGGATTAAGAACACATATGTTTAGCTAAAGAATACAGGTATTTTTGTCACTTTTTGAAATAATACTTGCACTGTTGTTTTAAAACAACTTTAGTGAATTTTGAAATTATTACGGAACTGAGTGTTCTAACAGAGTGCATTAAAGCACCACACACACACCACTAAGAGATGTTTAACCAACTTCCTCTGGCAGGGGTTTCATTTTCTGATCACCATTCACAGAATTTCTAACAGAAGCATTTTCTTATCTTAGCCAAATTGTAAATGTATCCGTTGGATAATTTTTTAAGCTATAACATACATACATATGTGTTCATTCCAAACTACTTCTGGCTTGTAAGCATTTAGTTGGAATTGTAATATCTATAACAAGTTAAAATTAGAAAAAAAACCCCTCACTTTGACTAGAATCTACTTTTGAAACTAAGGAAATTATATAAATACATGAACTGTATATTGCTATGGCACCTGCTGTTTTTCAGGTGTTTATAACATAGCCAT
Organism: Fulmarus glacialis; assembly: GCF_000690835.1. Lineage (NCBI taxonomy): Eukaryota > Metazoa > Chordata > Aves > Procellariiformes > Procellariidae > Fulmarus > Fulmarus glacialis. The sequence goes on along the minus strand of NW_009195371.1, from coordinate 32,221 downwards.
AAAAATTCACTCCAGGCTGAAACTTGGTATTTAAAAGTCTCAGCTCAGCAGGATTTTTAAATCAAATTTGGTTTAAATTAGTTTGACTCTTTTTCGGTTATAAAAAGGAGGGTGGAGGAAAGAAATTTTGATGTGTCAAATATAATTTTATTCATTCCTCTAGCTGAAAAACAGTTTTGCTTTAGAAAGATATAATTTGCAGGTCGTTAGCCCTTAACATAGAGTAGGGAGTCAGGGTGTCAAAGGGGGAAAAGAGGGAGAGGAAGAATTACCATCCAAGAATTTGGCATTTGCAAATGCTTAATGTCTTCCGTGAGAACATTTACCATGGATCCTTACTGAGCTTTCATAAAACTGTATCCGGGATATACAGCATTTTTTTAATTGAAAAAACATGCTTTCATTCAGTAAAGTCAATAACTCATAGTTTAAGGTCTGTTTTGTCATATGTCAATGGCTGGTGGATGAATTATGTTCAGACATAATTGATTTAATACTTTCTAACGGTGACATTAAAGAATCTGAAGCAATCTGGGACCTCAGCTTCCTCTGTGTTTTACTGGAAGCTGGGCACCTACAATCCCTCTGGCTCATCTGAAAAAATCCATCCTCCTTCTGTTGTATTCAGTGTATGTAAAACACAAAACCAATTTTAATTAGCTGAGGATCAAATAGAAAGATTGACACCATTTACATTTACAATGCAGCACCATTTTTACATTGCTTTTATACATATACACGTGCACATACTGGCACCTCTGCTTATAAAGACCTTCAGTTGCAGCAGAACCTGGTAGATGACTGGGCTGAAATTTTCCAAAGTTGCCAGTGGCTTTGGGTGCCTCTTTGCCCAAACACTTTGGGCCATGTTTTCAACTGTTCTGACAAAACACAACTCCAGATGAAGCCTTTATAGGCTCTGGCTGCCAAACACTATTGTAAATCAAGCTTTTGGGGTACAGAAAAACTGAGGAAGCCAAAACTGGAGGGCAATTTTTTTTAAACTTAACTAGGAAAGACTCAAATCAGCTAGTATTAATTTCTTTCAACAGAATACATTGTGTGGTATTCTTCCTTATTTTTAATGCTATTATACAATGGAATGCATTACCATAGTGTTCCCTTCTCCCATCTGTTCCTCAAAAAGAAAAAAAGAGGTATGTAACATTACAAAAGGGCTCTTGGAAATGTTTATGCAAAGTACTACTTTTCATCACTAAATCAAACCTGGAGACAAGCTAGCAGAGAAAGTGTTCTTTCTTTCCCATATAGGAGCTATGCATACTTTTGCTTTAGCAATCAATCCTGAAATGTGGACATTTTCGCTTTCAGTTCATCTTGCGGTACATAACTCTGAAGAGATATGCCTGATGCTCCGTGAATGATTAGCATTTAGTGATGTTGCTCTCATTGTGAGGTACTGCCAAACCACAATTTGCAAGTACTGAATGTCCTGAACTGCAATAGGATAATTTTGATACTTCAAGCTTGGCATTATCTCCATATCTCGGGTTTTGTTTTAAATTTAATTCTCATGTCTGTCCTAACGTGGCTATTTTACCAATAAACCAGACACGTTTATTGTTTCTTTTTTTTTTTTTTCCCCTATTGTTCATGCTTTGACAGTTCCATAAAGTTTATTTCTCCCTGCTGCTTAGTGTCTTTTTATTCTGTTTGTTTTTCTCTACTTCCAGCTGGGATATAGTTTAATGAATTATTTTTCAGTGTGTGTGATATGGCTTTTATGGCCTGCCTTTGGAGATTGTGATTAATACAATTTTCTTTTATTCTTTGCCCTGACCTGGTTCCCAGTGCTCAATGTAGTGATCATCATTGTGTTAAGAATATTGAGATTATATTATCCATGTTAAGCCTGGAACATATTTTCATTAATTTTGGTTTTCTTTCTTCTGCCTGGATTTTTATTTTTAGTTTCAGTCCTGAAATTTTTGTTTCCATGCCAATACCTGTACATGTATTTGTAGTGTGCTAGTGAGCTAACCCACACAGTCATCAAATCCATACCTTCCCTGAATAAGGTTTTTAAAGTGATTTGGCATCCAGGTTTGTGGTGTTTTTTTTTTTTTTTTTTTTGTGAGCTTACGTGGAAATTTACAGAAATCATTCAGCATGTCAGCCAGGTTTAGATCCAGCTGTTCTTTGAACAAGGAGGAGCCTCCCCAGCCATGGCCAGGAATACATAAACTTTGCAAAACAGTCCTAATGGGGAGGAGATAACGGCATGAGAGAAGAAGTGGAGAGACCACATTCCACTTCTGGTAAATCCACACCTACTAACGTAGATTTTTAATTTGCATCCTAGCCTCTTGACAGCTTTTTATTCAGCCAGTCTGAAAATATTTTCTTCTTATCCCAGGTTATTTTGTTTTACTTCTTACAAGAGGATGTTAGGTCAACTGTTTCTCATGGCTAGGTATCCTTTACAAGGAAAAAAAAAATGTGCAGAGTCAGCATAGCCAATTCGATCATGCTGTTTCCTTCATTGTTCCATAGATATGTTCAAACCTGACAATGAGGCATGAGTAGGTTCAAGAGTTTGACTTCTAAGACTGGTCAATTTTTCTTGCCTGGTTGCAGGAGGAACTGAAGAGCATGCTGTTATCGATATATGCTTGTCTGCTGAGAGCTGGTCTGAGACCACCAACTTGTGTCATAGCTCTCAAGTAAAAATGTGAGCTTAACTCAAACTCCAGCTTGGTGGAAGAAGATTTTGCCACATGTCACCAATCCCTGCTTCCTTTCAACATCTAGTTTCTTTCAACTTAGGAATGTCGTATTTAAGTGGTTCCCTTTCAAGGCATAGGGAATCCTCCCTGTCTTCTTACTTACGATAACTGTTATCTCTTTCTGTTTCTTTTCAGAAAAATTGCAGTTACATCTTTCATATTTTATGTTTCTAAATACCTATTTAGTTTTCCTTGGTAAATTAGTCATACTGTTCTCTCTGCAAGTGCTCTGTAACACTTAGCTGTTCAGATTTCCCAAAAGATTAGGGAAACTGGGTTATTTGGCCTTCCTACTACCTTTCAAGGTTGTAGTTTTGTCACTACTTGTAATGCTCTTCAAAGTTTACACCTTCCATCTTGAGATTTCTTTTGGTTTCGCTAATGCACCATGGCATCTCCAAAGTGGAATGAGATTATTGAGAGATTTCTTTCTTTGGATTTTTGGTTTTTCTTCAATAGTTTGCTAACACAAAATCACTTGCCAAAGAATCACTTTTGTTGGTTGTTAGGACTTTCCTGGCAACAGCAAGATGTGATCTTTTTATGTATCTTTAGTCAAGCTAAACCATCATTTCTTGGTTTAATGACAGAGGTAGTAATTCCTTCCCTTAGTTACTTTTCAGTTTCTAGTGCTATTGTCTCAGTTTTAGTAATTAGACTTTACTGAAATTTGTACCACTAACACATTTCTTAGACTTTATTATTATTATGTCAGCACTGTCCACACCACTGTGGTTATTTCAGCAGTAATTGTAGTGTTTTACTGAGCAGTAGTTAACATTTTTCAGAATTACCTCATAGAATATGCTAATACAATATAAAATGACACATTATCTACTGTGTGGTCTTAAAGAGTAATAGGAGACATGAATGCCAATTAAATAATCTACTGAAATAATATAATGATCTTTTCTCTGCGGTCTACTTAAACCTATATAAAGGACGTTACTTTCTCGTGATATTGAAGTGATGGTTGTAGAATTATGTTACTGTGAAAAACGATAGATGCATCAGAATGCTGTAAATAAATAGATCTGAAGTCAGCAGCAAAACAGTCTTAGTACAGGCACAGCCCCTGTGTGTGAGGTTAAGCAAACAGAGGAAATGGGCAAGAGAAAACACTCAATGACATCTTGAAAATGTTTCCATAACTCAGAATATAGTACTGGATAACAGGTACATCAGAAATAGATGTATTGATATGCTTTGTGAGCAGGAAAAATGCGTGTGTTTAATTTTTTCTACGTATTTCTGAGTCAGTAACGAGCTCTACTGTCAAAGTAATTTTTATTTGTCTTTCTACATACTGTTGATTGTTTCTAAGTCCATAGATGGGATTTTCAGCCAGCGTTAACTTGGATATTGCTAGCAGTGTAGTCCACAAATAACAGGTTTTTAAATTTTTATCTTTTTTTTCATTATCCATGTCCTTTAAAACCTGAAATCAACTTTAAAGATAGGCAAAATATGCTTAGTGTGTATTTTTTACTAGAAAATGGAAGCATAAACCAAAAGCTAGTCTATTTCATTTATCCATTATTGGGAGAAGATAAGTTGAAATTCTGCATCTTTTCTTGTTGCTTTTCTATTTGACACTACTTATGCACTCAAAATTGGAAATTGTTTTTATTTCACAATTTAGAAATCTGTTATTCTTATGCTGAGTACAAAATCAGAATTTTCTTCTACTTCAGCACTCATGTAAAGTTTTTTTTATATTTACTCTGTGCGAAATAAATGACTATGATATCTGCAGGCCATGGATAATCAAGCCCTTTTGTGCTAGGTTGTAAGCCACTTTCTGTGAATCAGAAGGACCACTCGTATGAATTAACTGCTCATTGGTATGAGTACAGAGGTCTTTTTCTGGCAAAGTAAATAGTTGAGATAAATACATGAAAATAAGGTTCAGGATTAGAACAAAAAAGAGATTAGTCCCATATAGAAGAATTTAGTCATTAATTTCTTCAGGAGAGGTTGGTTGTCTTCTGTCTTTAACATTTTTTCTTTTTTAGTTTCATACAAGAATTCATTTAATTCCCAGGAGTGATGGTTTAGTTATCAAGATAATTCCATGCTTAACAATTGCAGAGCTTTTATAGTCAATAGCCCAGTTGTGTTGTGGGTTGTTTTATTTTAAATAAGAAGCAGCTATTATTTCCTGTCACAAAAATGATATTTCTTTTGCCTTTCTGTCATTTGACAGTAAACTTTGTTAGTTATGAAACCAGATCGTTCTGTGTATTATATGAGTCACTTACTATTAGTCTCACTTTTTATGGAATTGAATTTGCCTATTTTCTTCACTGGTGGGAATATGAGTTTATTGTTTTGGACTCCTGCTCAAAGAGAGAGGGGGATGCTAGTGGCGTAACTGGAGGGAATATTTTTTTATCCTTTTCCACTCTATCTTTGTGGGCTTGTTGAAGGACAGAAGATTTTTTTTTTTTTTTTTTTTTTTTATTTTATTTTCCCCCCAACAGGACATGCTGCTTCATTTTTTTTCCTTCGCCAGCAGAGGAAATCTCACACTTCTGGCACTTTGACACATCACTGACTGTTAGAGAACATGGAGCCCCTGTTTACTGCTGGTTCTTGAGTCTTAAACAGCCCTCCACTGCTTTTATTATACCATTAATTGCACATAATGCAGCTGCATTTCTAGTACGCTTGGCTAAGCTCTGAAAATTAAGTAGAGGGTACTTTGTTATAAAATTCACTGTAATGAGCTCTGGTGGGACAGGGTCTGTTAAGTTTGAAATTACCTCAGGCCATTTCCAAAGGACTTCTTAAAATATTTCACATCTATAAAAGTTTGCAACTAGATAAATAGCCAAAGGTATGGTTGAGAAGAAAAAAAAACATAGCCCCGCAATGTGCACTGGATGAAATATGAACATTTTTAGTACCAAATTATTACATTTATTTTAAACGTTTATTATCTTAAGTAATTTGTTAAACAGAAAGTTTTCAAGCCGACAGCATGTAAATTTTAGGTGTTTGGTTGACACAGTGGTTTTTATGCATACACTTTTTGCTTTTGGTTTCTTAATCCAGACCATGCATTGATGAAACTGGAATAAATTTAGGACTCCCTCTGGGTTTACATAAATTGGTTCAAGAAGGGGTCACACCTCTGAGTACAAAAACCTTATAAGAACTGCTGCAACTATTAGCCAATTAGCTTAATGTTACAACTAACAGCCTGTACTGAGTACTGATCTCTGGTATCTGCCTAAATAAATGACTAACACGCCTTCAATTCCCTCAGTGTTCTTCATCTATATGACCACTGTAATGCTTTGCGGCTAATAAAATTTCAGATTGACTAATTTATTGGGTAGCTTTACCAAAACATCCAAGTAATCCTTTATATACTCATTAGAAACGGGTCCAAAATGAATTCTCTGAGGACTAAGTGGAAAAGTCTCCCTGGGATTAGCATTGCTGAGCTTTAGACACATTGACACAAATCGGGTGGAGGATCTTCTGTGGTTTTAGTGCAGCGATTTATCTATGTTTTGTAGTTAAACTTTAAGCACGACGTAATCAGAGGCCCCCAAGCTTGAAATTCATGCACCTTTTTTTTTTCCTTTAATAGACTCTATACAAGCCTGCCAAGCTAAGTATTTGACGGATGTGAGTTGTATGTGGAAGCTCTGTACCAAACTTCCAGATAGGTTAGAATCTTAAAACTGTTTTCTTTTGTTTTGAGGTTTCGAATGGGTAGAAATGGGTAGGAAGTCTGTTTGTTACCGAGGGTCAGTCTGCAACCTATTGTGTCATGCAGAAATATTCACTAGTTAATAATCAAATACACTGTGGCCATTAAGTACTGCACCTGTTGTCCAGATGGGCTAACAATAAACATGACACAGTCAATCATGCTGCCAGAATAGGGTGGACAGAAGGCTTTGGGGGATGTTTCCAGGGTCTTCCTCTGTTTATCTAGACCTTTACATCTATACTATTATGTGGTGGGGAGTATCTGGGTTAGTGCATTTCAATCTTGAAATCACTCTGGCAAGCTATTCCAAGGGGCTCCATGGAGTTTTGTGTTTCTTTTAAGTTTTAAGCTGAAATGGCAGCTCTTTTTATTAACTAAGAAAACTATTATTTGACAAAGAATGAAGCAATAAATCTCTGCATGTTGAGAAACATTAAATACCATCAAAATTGTTCTAACTTTAAATGCAAATAAAGCTTATTCTCTCTGCTGAACTTCATCCGTAAGAGGATATTTTTAGAGCTGTGAATCAGTTATTAGTTTAATAATTTTATATTATGACAAGTTATTGAACACACAATTATGTGAAGTACCACAATATAAAACATAGAATCAAAACCCACCTTTATTGAATAACTCCTTTATAAAAGGGTTTTGGACCAAAAGTACTTCAAAAGTCATAAAAGCCCGTATCCCATTTCTCTCCTAGGAACATCCTTTATTGGATGAACAACTTGGAGAAAGGAGAGATTTAGAGATTTTACCTGAACTTGAATAGGCATTGTCCTGGTTTTGGCTGGGATAGGGTTAAATTTCTTCCTAGTGCTGTGTTTTGGATTTAGCATGAGGAGAATGTTGATAACACACTGATGTTTTCAGTTGTTGCTAAGTACCCTCCTAGTCCAAG
>NW_009195371.1:0-24550 GCF_000690835.1 Fulmarus glacialis | reverse complement strand
CGGTTCTCCCCCTGCCCCACCGGCAGGGGGAGTGAGCGAGCGGCAGCATGGTATTTGGCTGCCTGCCAGATTAAACCACGACACATTATTGATTTGCAGCTCTCTGATGATGCATGGAATAGTATAATTTCACTTTCCTTTCTAGCCAGCACCATTTGATGAAGAGCTTAAATATATCACTTTCCCCAGTGCAGAGAAATTATTATTTTTTAGGTGATTAACCTGAAAACAAGGGTAGGTCGCAACTGTTTGGAGCTCCACTATCAGTAACAAAATGAGGCTACCTCCCCTGTAATAATGAGTCCTTGAAACTTTGGTGGAGTGAATAGTAGCTTCTCTGCAGTGTGATTTTAATGAAAGCATGATGTTTTTTTTAAATTCCCTCCAGAACAAAGCTTTTTGGAATAGCGTCCGAGAGTTTGGGGATGGGGGTGTTTGTGTACATGTTTATTGAGTGAATTTAAATTGTTCAGCCATTTCAACTTAATAAATATCTGGTTCAGTATGTTCATTCCCAACTATGTTGCCTTCTGGAGTGTCACATGCCTGAGAAAGTGATCCGTTTCACCTCCCACAACACAGCTTTAGGTCCTCTGATCATAATGAACTTCTTTCTCCTAAGGAACTTCTGTGTGGTTGAAAGTGCCATTTCAAATAAGCTAGTGTGAAATAGGAAAATTAAGGGAAGAAAGAAGAAAAGTGTGGAAAGAAAAGATGAGTTGAGGTAATGTAAAAGAGGAAAATACAAGATGGAAAAAGGGTGTGCTCAGTCCTTTCCAGCATTCTTTGTACAATGGGTTTTCCTTCATTAACTTTTAACAAATTAATTAATTAAGAATGAGTTAACAATTCTTCTTTAGACAGAATATGTTTACACAGCAGTATAAACTAGCTCAGGGACTGGAAGCAGCCTAGCTGTGGTAACTTTTTCATCTCTGTGTTATTTTATCTTGCTCCTTGGGAAAGTTTCATAGCCTTTTTTAGCACAGCTAGACTTTTATCAGTGGCCACATGAACCCATTTACAGCGAGCCCACATTTGCCTACAATGTGACTGTGAAGACATACCCTTAGCCTAACTCAAGGTATTATGTGCCAATGGTTCAAACAGATGTTTGAACCCCACAGAACAAATGGCTTAGCAACACAGGTGTGTTGTATATGCAGCTCAGAGTGCAGTTGAGTCCCTGTTGCCTTGTTAGCTCCAGTGTCAACAATACTCAAGTGGCCATCTGAAGTGTCAACTAACTAGTGAACTTAAAACATCACCTCCGTAGAGCTAGAGGTTTCTGTTTGAGAACAGGGGTGAGGTACAAGCCAACATGGGAGCTGCACCTTGAACTAACACTGCAGTGGAGACCACTTCTTTGCTGCATGCAGTTTTTTGGGAGCCTTGTAAACAAGGCACAGCTTTAAAATTCTGTTTAGATTATCCCTAATTCTTTCTTTCAGTTTACGTTCTTCAAAATTTTGAAGTGTTTTGATTTTCAGTCTATTCCTTCTGCCATCCACTTTTCCTTTTATCTATAAAGAAGTCACAATTTTTTTTCCTGACATCATCACTCACCAAAATAAGCCTTTCTCTTTAGAAGACATCTGTCCATGAGCTGTCACAGCAATGTCTGTCTTTTCTTCTTCCAGCCATGTAGGAGCCTCTTCGTTCCTCAGATTCCTCCTCTCCTGTAGAGGAGGAGTCACTATTATGTGAGAATTATTCTCAGAGAGGTTTGAAACAGAATTTTTCAGTGACACTTCTGGAAAAGTTGGGGCAGTTTTACTCAATAGTTAATTTTTCTAGTGCATTCTCCATCCTATTTGTAGAGAGAAATAGAATATACTTTGCAATAATATTGCATTTGTAAGGCAAAGACTTTGCATTGAAAGACTTGTTTGTCAGTAATCACAGAAAATAAGTTACTGCATTTCTGACTTGTCTTCCTACAACATTGTTGAATGGAAAAGTAAATTTCAGATTTTCAGGTATTATTAACAAAATAAGATGCTGTATGATGTACAGCAGACAATTTAAAATAATCCAAAACGCCCTTAAGCTAGCACATTTGTAATGAAAAATGTCAGAACACAAACTGTCTTCCAGGAGGTTACTAAAAGAAATAAGAAAAATAGATAAACAGTGTTAGGCGTTACTCATTAGTTTTTCTGCAGGAGGTATAAAGGTTGTGGGTGACAGGAGAAAAAAAAAAAAAAGTGTGTTCTGTGTTGAGTTTGAGCATTGAGTTCATTCAACTTAGTATTTTAGTTTAAGTATCATATTGTATTATACTCTGGAAAAAAGTCTTTTCCATTTAAATTAATGAGCTTCAGTTACAAATTACATAGTTGTGAAAATCTAGTTCTTCACCTGGACTGGGGCAGCACAAGGAATAATATGTTTAAGAATTAAAAGGCGATGTCGGAATGCAACAAACTATGAACAGAATTTCAAGGACATTATTTCAGTAAAATCTCAGCTCACAGACTACTGAGCTGTTACATCAAGCAAATTATTTCTCTTTATAGCAAATGCATACATGTAGTACCTTAGGTTTGGTGGGTGTATAATAAAATGTAATTGTTGAGAAACTATCTAAATGCAATACTTTATCAGTATAACTGTAAAGCTCTTAAGAAAAAAAAAAAAGAAAAAAAGAGATATATTTATCAGTCCTCACAGAAAGTGAGAAAGAGCTGATTTAAAGACTTAGAGTGTTATCTTGCAAAACGAAACTTTGCTCCCAAAGTCGAGGTAACCATCTGTGTCCATGTCTGATTCAAGTACTGTGTGGGGAATGAATTCTGATGCCTTCAAGTTCATTTGCTAAAGAATACCAAAATATCTGGCTAGAATAACCCACTGAACTTTGATGGTTAAGGTGTTCAAGGTATGTTTTGAACTGTGAATGCCATACTTCTTGTCTTACAGCGGGACAGGCTTGACTTTTTCAGGTAGCAAGTGTGAATCTTAGCTATGACATAGTCAAATAAAAGGAATATTTTCCCTCACTGCAGAAAGGATCTCAAGCTTAATTCCTGATGCTAATGAATGCAACTCTGCTGAAGTGAATATTGTGCCCACACACAACATTCTCTTTGGCTGTAGAGAATTTACTTCCAGTTTTCTCATTTCTGAGCTCTCACTTCCATAACTATTCTGGCTGTCTTCTGGTCAAACTTTTCTATAGGTCCCTGGTAGGCACTCTCCAAAGGTGAAGGAAACTGGACTTTTCTCACATGACTATTTAAAAAGATCCTGCTGCATATAAAAGGGGAAACACCAGTCGTGTGCTGGAGCCAATAATAATAGTAACAGAAAATATGTTAACTTCTTATTTCTAATTTATTTTCAAGCTCATTCATCATGAACTGTATGAATTCTTTTAATCTTAGCAAATATTTAAAGACCATATCACTATTTCCAGTAAAGATTTAACTATTCTGCTTACTAGTCATTGGGATTTCCAAGAGATTGTGTTTCCTTAAAAACTGCTGAAATAGACTCTTGCAGATGGTAGCACACGTCTTTTTTTTATATTAAGAACTCGATCCAAAGTGCTGGAAAGTCTTTCCCTTTACTGTAGGGACTTTGGGCTTTAGATCAACCCTTTTTTTTCATAAACAGCAGTGCTTTTAAAAACAAGCAGTTCCATCTCCCAGTTGTAAGGACTTAACCAGTATTGTGATGTGTATGACCACTTCCATTGAAGACTGCTTCATTAGGACTTGGGGATTTCCAGTGTAGCTTATGCATGGTCATTTTTCAGTCCTCAGCAGTTCTGAAATACTATTTTAGCTCTTATAAAACTTCTTATTCAAAATTTCGATTTTTTTTTTTTTTTTTTTCCCTAGTGAGAAATTAAGATTTTAAGCAATAGATTTTAAGCATTTGTAATAGTTCTACTACAGCTGGTCTTCATAATCTCCTTAAATTTCTTCAGTTATATTTTGAAATGACCAAATTCTCAATAGTTGCATTTTCTTAGTCTCCCTTATGAACAGAGAGAAGGAGCAGCTGGAAGACAAGTAAAAATAATTGACTAGTGGCACAGTTGGTTCTTACCAGAATCCTCAGTTAATTACACAGTTCAGTTTTGGCAGCAGATACAGATTTCTTCCCTGAAAATGTGGATTGATTGCAGACTTGTACCCAGTCTCATTTCATTTATGAATCTTCATTTTAGACTGCATCACAAAAAGGAAAAAAGACATGTAGCGTACAAACAAACCCACCACCTACACGCACCAGTTGTAAAACCAAGTCTGTAAAAGCAGTAAAGCCCTAAATTCACCTTAGAACCAGAAACAATTTTAAATAGTTGTGCACTTGGATTCGTTTCAGTATGTCGCCTACTTTGGTAGGATAATGATGCATTAGTCAGTAATTGTCTGGTTATATCATAGCTGGATTTTGTATTCCAGTGGCGAATGCGACTCCTACATTTGCCAATAGCAATGTTTGATGTATTTTTTTTATTTTTGGTGTTCGCTTAACATAAGGGGGTCTGTTCTTTTCCAGCGTTGTTCTGAGGTGGGGGGCTTACTTTTACTTAGCCTGTGATACTATGACAGAAAAAAGTGAGTATGCTAGGAGTGCAGGTGGCCAAAACCTACAACTGCTTGCATCAGGTGCAGGGTTTTCTTCCTCCTTTGCTACCATGCAGTGTTCTGTAGCCCTTGTTGTGAATTTAAATGACTATATCTAATGTGAAATTTGTCTTTTTTTTGGTGTCTGATACTGAGTGTTGAACATATTACCTAGTTCAATAACATCTAAAGCTGTTAGTTTCTAAAATTACATTCCACTTGCTGTCAGAAGAGGTTATATGTATTTTTTAAGAAAATTCAGTGGGCGGTTGTAGCCACATAGTGAATGGTTGGCTTCCTGTGCAGAGGGTTGTGAAATCCCTAGTCTTAGCATCACACTTGGCAATGATAGCATAGCCCTCGTAGCATACAGTATCTTAGGCCATTAAGAATTAAGTATTTAAATCTTCATGTACTGTGGATGTATCAATAAAAGTTCACATCTGTTATTCCACTAATAATAATGAGAAGCTAATGGAAAGAATGCTAGTTGTAAAGCATCTTATTATTTGTTTTCTTTATTCATTTACTTTTTTGTTACCACAGATGATGTAAGTAATTTTTGTCTGTCAGGAGTTGCATTTTTCCGCTGAGCACTGAAAAAAGTTATGTTTGTCCATAAAACCATGCAGTGAGCCCACCAAAACAGAGAGAGAAGGAAGGAAGGAAAAGAAGGCTATGCAAGAAAGGAGACCTCTGTATAGGATGGTCTAGTTAGGGGAAGCTGGATATGTTTCAGTGTTAGTAAAAACAGGGAGGATGTGAATCACAGCTTGCACATTTGTAACACACCACTGTCTAAGGCATAAAAAGGCAATTGTATTGGCTCTAAGAAGGAGCAGCTTGCCTGTTTTGTTCGCAGAAGATTCTGAAATAACACTGCCAAGATTTAAGACAACAAAAAAGGGGGGGCATAACAAGGCAAGATTTCTTCTTCTTGACTTTCAGAAATATATTATACCTTGCTTCATGTAGATCGAACAGCTTTTGGTCCCCTTGACATACTAGTGGCATATGAAAGCCCTGTGGATGGATGGAGCGTTAGATTGGAAGTAATAAGGTTGTGCCTGACTTACCTCCGCATTTGTAGCAGATGTTACAAATGTCATAACATGAACCTTTGGGATCAGACTGGAAAAAAAAGCAAGACAACAGATGTAGGCCTCTTAGTTTTACCAGCAAGTATAGTCTGACACTATATAACACTATTCTGACTTGATGTTAATACCCTGTCCTCCTCCTGAGAACAGAATCAGTGACACTAACCATTTCTGTAGCACTGAAGCTGGAAAGGGGTGACAGCAGTTTTCTTCCCAGAGGAATTTTAATAGTAGTTTAAAAATAAGACAATAGAACTACTACTCCAATAAGTGTCTTATTGTTGTATCTGAATAAGTAATCCATACTCATCACTCATTCGGGGGGGGAACTGAATTTTAAAGAATTTCTTGATGCTATCATAATGTTTATGCATTTTTCCACTGGTAGAGCCAAATCTCGCAGAGTGGACATTTATCTGAAACACTGCTAAATTCCTAGGGTTTTAAGCCCTCAATTCACCCCACCTTTGTGTGTCCATCTCCCTTGCCTCACACATCTGTCTCTACTTTGCCTCTTTCTCTTCCATATTTCTGTAGACTTCTTTTCCCATCTCTTTACAGCAATTGGATTTCCTGGGAAGCTCCTATTTCACTTTAATTATTGAAACCAATTTCATTAAAGCTACAGCAATATCTAAAGCATCTTTTACTTGCAGCTGTCTCCACCAGCACTTTCTCAGCTATCCCATCTAATTTTGTGACAGTTTTGAAAACATTTTTGTGCTTCTTTTCACATTGCCCCTTATTTTTGACTCATCTTCTCTGGACTGAAATGTAAAGCCATTTTTCTCTCTTTAAGACTGCTGCCATCTAATAATATTGATCTATGGTTGAAGAATAGGTGGAGTTATCTGCTTCTTGTTGTATCTGTTTGTGAGAGTGCAATATAAGTGAACAGTCTGTATTAGGATCACAATTCTTATTTACGTTCTGTATAAATTCTTCCTTCTCCTAGATTTTTGGGAGCAAAAGACGATGTTGTAAATATTTGTAAAACAACCAGTATAAAGTGAGTTTGATGCTGGGAGGTAGTTCTAATTCAGTTCTGTCAGAGACATTGGTCCCTCCCCTCCATGTCAAAATGCATTTTGCTGCCTTACAGAGAAGCTAATGGCCAGACTAAATGTTAATATTTACCCTTAATTGTTTTATGGCTGGTGTAGTTCTTTTGCTTCTCCTGCTATTGATTTTAGTGGAAATTATGTGTTCTTTACTTTCTGCATTGTCCTCTACATGGTGGAGGCTGCATGAAGTTATTCCTTCTCCTGTTTCTCAGGAGTTTTGGCCAATGTTCCTGTATTTCATGGGAGGGGAAGAAAATTAATGCAGGAGTGCAGGCCCCTGTATTTTTTCCCCTGTGCTTCAATTGAAAGCAGTTGTGATTCTCTCTACCACATCACTCCCTCAGGTGCTGCCATTCTTGAACTGGAGGCTTAGCCTCTCCCTGAAGAATTTCATTGTCAAGAAGAGTGGGGGTTCTCCCATGAAGAATTTTAATCACCCTGTCTGTAGCCCTTTTGAAGGAGGCACAATAGTTCCTATAGTAACTACTACAGTGTGGGAGAAAGGCCAGTGCTCCCTCCCCCAGCCACAGATGGAGAACTCTCTTTTCTTAGATGACTGGAAATTCTTGCACAGCAAAGACTGCATCCTTCACAGTGAAAAGAAAAATCTCTGAAATAAACTCTTAAAATGTACAAGTAAGTGCTAATTAAGAAAATGTGCTAGTTGAGTTATCAAGTAGAGAACATAAAAATCTCAAATATACTTATTTTTAAGGTGTGTTTAACTTTCATTCTTGGGGGTTTTAATGTTAAGTTCAGAAAAGAAAAAAAGAGACATTTAGGACCCAAGAAATTTGTCTCCTCCCCCTCCCCCCCCGAAGAACAAATCCAGTGGGAAGGAGCAGAACTATAAACCAGATGAAAATAATTGGGAAAGGAAAAGGAACAGGCTTATAAAATAGATGAAAACTTACAGTAAGACAACCACTTATCTATAACTTTGAATTTCCATACACTTTGAATTTTTTTAAGGGGAAGACACATTATGTGTCTTCAAATCCATTGATTCCAGTCCAATCAACAAGTGATATAGTACTTTCTGCTTTTCTGACAACATTTTAATTTGATCAGTTTTAAGTTATTGAAACTAAAAAAGCTATTAAAAAAAGTTTAAAAGTATTAAGCAACTTGAATTTGAAAAGCAAATTTTATTGAAAATTCTTTTAATTCCTAGAGCTTTTGATGAAGCATCATAGGTGAACTACTGGAAATAATAAAACACACCTGTAATTGTGTTACATAACATTTTCTTTAATTAACCAGTACATTCTTGATAACTACTTAGTTATTCCATGGAAAGTTTTAGGTTACTTTCTCAACCATGGATTCCCCAGTAATGAACACATGCTCTGTACCAGTGACCGGAAGATGGACATCTAGAATAACGGGCATTCGTGTACACAAAAAATAGATTTGAAATGCCATTGTTAGCTTTGTAGGTTGATTATCATATATTGCATTATGCATCTTACATGTAGTCCTTTGTGACAAATTTGTTCTGATACTTTATTGCTGTGATACTTAGTTGGTAATGGCACAGCATTAATGATTCCCATAGCTTTACTAAACTAAGATAAAATACCTTTCCACATATGTTGCAATTCCATCTGAGATTTATTTCTTCTTCCCATCTGTGAAAGTGGATAAGAGACCTAAATTTTGGATCATATGATGGCTTATGGTGAAGTAGACTGGTGACATCATTTACTTTCTTTGGATACCCTTTCCAAATCAGAGGGCAACTTCTCTGCTTACGTCATGCTGCTTGCCTATCATTCATCTCACTTTAGATCAGGATCTGAATACATATCATCAATGCCTTATGTCCTCAACATACATGTCAGGCAGAGGAGTTCACTCTTGCTGGAGATTTCTTTCAAAACTTAGAATCAGTCATGAATGGGATAGCAAAGAACAATCAATGGAAAAAAACCATATCCATCACAAGGTATTAAATATGAAGTAAAAGAATTAATAAAAAAAAGCTTCTGTGGATGTTAGCATACATAAATACTGGCCTTTCTTTCTGAGCCAAATATTGGTTACACTTTGTCCTTCTCTGACATTGCATCTTCTGTTGTTCAGTTTAGGCCCTCAGTCAGTGCCCGTCTTTTCTAAAACACAGCTTTTAAGCATTTCCAAATTACTTGTTATGTCTCAAGGTTTTAAGATGACATCTCACCTCTTCCTGTAAAACCACCCTGATTATCACATTCAACTGCATTGTTCTTTCATTAGCATTTGGGGTTGTTCCTAGAAATAACAAAAGATAGATTTTCATGTAGAATCGACTTTACACCAAGGCAAATGTATTAGAAATTATATTGTAATTTCTATAAACCTTTTTTCTACTTTGAAACAAAAAAATGTCAACCTCAGGAAAAGAGCACTTAAAAGATTATAGCCATGCTTATGCTGTGAACTGCTTTGCACATAGTCATCTGGGACAATTCAGACAACTCTTCTTCTTACGCTGTCTCGTCTGAAATGATCATGTATTTTGTTGATACCTACAGGGAGAAATATTAGCCAACTGTATGTGAAGCTTCTGTGCAGTTAGCCTGATATGGTTACACATTCTGTGAATAAAACGGAAAATGTTCTTTTAGGTGGGGTGTTTATAAACTTTCATATTTATGTAGATCTGCTCAGGCTTTGCTAATTAAAGTCTGACTTCATTGGCAGTCATAATTAGAGCTCTTCAAGATCAAAAAAGTGAAACATGGGGTCTGTTTTTTTATAATTCTTCAGACAGCAAGATTACCTAAAAGGGTGCAGTGGGATGGCCCTATGTCCACCTCCACCATGTTTCCAAGCATACAGAAAGGTGCTGCTCAAAAAAGTCAACAAAATGAAATACAAA
The DNA here is from genome assembly GCF_000690835.1 of Fulmarus glacialis. Taxonomy (NCBI): domain Eukaryota; kingdom Metazoa; phylum Chordata; class Aves; order Procellariiformes; family Procellariidae; genus Fulmarus; species Fulmarus glacialis. The sequence goes on along the minus strand of NW_009195371.1, from coordinate 14,943 downwards.
AATAAGGTTTTTGAGGCTAATTGAGAAAACGCCTTTATAAGTAAATAATAGTTCAGGGGAATTAATTAAAAAGTTCAGAATAGTTTTTAAAACTAGTTTTAAAACTATTATCAAAGCAACAGAATTTAAAAACTCTTGATCTGAATTTTACCCAACTTTCCACAAAACCAATTTATGTTGAAAGGTGGCATGCAAAGTCTCACAAAAGTGTTTTAGGGGGAACTGATTATTGTGCTGGTGATATGTGCTTTCACTCCTAGTGATCAAGGAATACTGCTTCTGTTTAATTAGAACTCTATCTTCACTAGTAGAAAGTCACAGTGAACACCGGTCTTTGGTCATTCTGCACTCCAATAGCTTAGAAGCGAGTTTAAGAGGGAATCCTCTCTCTTCAAGATGCATGGAAATCTTTGTTAGGCAGTCTACATTTTTCTTTTCCATAGTTTCTCACTCTTCCTAGCACAATTGCGAATGCTCTTGAGATTGCATTAAGCATGCTTAGACTGCCCCCAAGACACACTGAAAGGCATGTGGTTCTTACTTCACCTCATGCATAGCCAGATTAGTCATTGAGGGAAGAAATTTAAGGAGGAATTAGTGAGCAGTTAGAATTTTTTCCTTGTTAATAGCTTGTTATGGAATAAACCTATGCCAGGAATAGACATGTCAGTCTGGATAGTAAAAGTCATGGTCCAATGCCATGGCAAGTAAAAGATTTTAGTAGGCAGATTCCTCTACTCCAGCACTACGAAGTGCATGTGTGAAAATAATCTTTCTATCTTCTTGTCACTATTAACAGTCAATATTTAATACAAATATTGGCTCAGTCAACTTTTTGATTAACCACAACAATTGTGCCTTCAAACCTTAAACTTTGTCAGTTAAATGTAGACAGTACAAAATATGACCACATGTGAAAAAGCCTATTTAGAGACGTTTGTTCATACCACTAAAACAGGAGAAGTTTGGAAGAATTTAACCTGGGTTTGGAACTTGTTTCCTTTGTGAACTCCTGTTGCAGTTTGGTACACACGCTTCAGCCTTGTCCATATCCTGATTTCCCCTGCTTCCTGTTACTCAAAAGAAGAAATTTATTTCATGCGTTCAGTACTTTGTTTCCGTAAAGAATCTGCATTTAAAACGGAATCCACATTTTTAAAAAAGATGCGCATCCAGGTCTTTAGGTCTGTGAAGGTTGTTGAGTTACTTTGATTTACAGATGTTGTGAGATAAATCCTAAATCCCTTGCTTTCCAAGATTTCTGTGAGCAGCTGAGTTGTGGCTACTGATGGTTCCATCCATGGGGTGAGAGATTTAGAGATCACTGGCTGTGGCTTGTGTGATGGAAGCCAGTTCAGTATTTATAGTTTATGTTTTGAAATTTTAGAATAAAATAACATCGTAGCCTGCTTTTTAATCCGACTGTTTCAGTCTATGTCTTCCTTTCATCTATTGTCATGCCAACAATCCATTCAGTACAAATAACAGGCTTTCTGCTGTGATTGGACTGTGAGATTGCCATGTTTTTGAAAGGTATCAATGTGATATGCATTTGTATACCCAAAATGGTGTATTTCTTCTAATGCTGATAGGTATCAAGAAATCTTGAAAGCTCGAGTAAGTAAAATAATGAGGCAATGAAGTCAGAAGATCAAATAAAATAAGTTTGTTTCCCTTATTCTAGATTTAGCTCAATATTCTTGTCTCATCCCTCAAAATGTGAAGAATTATAGTTGGAGAAATGAATGAAATAGAGAAAGTGCATATTTAACATCTATTCAGTTACCAAAAAAGAGTTGCAGTATGGCTACAAGAAGCATAATGGTTTTCTATGTAGCCTATTTATGCTGGTTGTAAAATTAGGAACTGTCATTACAACCCCACATCACCTGAGTAAGTGCAAGACACATAGAATCAAAGAGTTCTACTGCTATAAAAATGTCAATGAATTGAATGGCATGAAAGTACTACAAGATATTTGTCTACGTGTATACCAGGTACTAGGATGCAGGCATTGATAGAGGATTTAACTGACAAATTTTAAAGCTAAGATCTGGCCCTCTCATGTTTTCTAGGTAACTCACTGATCTTGAAGTGTTTTCATTTGAGCTATAGAACTGAGAGGGTCCCGAGTATGAAGAACTGATGACTTACATGTAAATATAATTTAAAGTTAAAGATACTGTTTTAAAAAGTGTTGCACTGTCTTCATGCACTTTATTCAAGTTATGATACTCACATGCTAAAACCCCTTCAATTAACATCATAGGACTGGAAGCAATATTCAATATGTAATGGATACACTTTAAAATGCTAGGGGATTGTAAAGGAAGGCTATGGGGCAGGAAACAGAAAATTAATCGGAAGGCAAATTCCAAATGGTGATGTGTTCAGACAATGTGTGGAAAATACAACACAGTCTAGATAGAAGAATGAAAGGACCTGAAGGATTTCAGGGAGGTTTTGTGGTTTTGGGGGGTTTTTTGCTTTTTACAGTGCTCTTATGGAGACTACTGTGATGCAATGCCCAGCAGGCCAAAACTGTGAATTTTCTTTTTGTTTCTGGTAGATTATAAATGAAATGACCATACAAAGCACAGTGCTACCTGATACCAATCATAAAGGGAATACTGATAATCTTTACAGTGCTATATATTTTGTTTAGTCGCACAACTAAAGCTAAAGTTTCTCTCAGAAATGTAGGTACAACTCCAGTTTAAGCAAACGTTTGATAACTTATCTGGAGGCAGAGTAAGGACAAAAGAAGGATCATCTTTAAGTCTGTCTGCAAAAAGGAAAGTTAAAGGAGTCTAAGTTGCTAGAAAATTTAATATGCTCTTATTTTTTTTCATGAAATAGGCATTGCTGTTTATAGTAGGCATCACTACAGCTATAGAAAAGATGAGACAGTGCAAAGAGAAGCAAAATGATTTAGAATCAGAAGGCTGATACAGAAAAATATAAGACTGACTAAGTACCTAAAACTTCTAAAAGAATAATATTATGCTGACATGTCTGGCCAGTCATTATACTAACTGAGGTTAAAAAGAAAACAAGTACAGCAGTTGGTCTATTACCAACTTTTGTTGCAGTGTAAAGCAGAAGTCTTGAAGAAGACTTTTCTCTTAAGTTGTTAGCATCTATGTCCATGAATACCTTCAGAGTAAAGTGGAAGACTTAGAAAATACTGGCTCTACAGCAGTCACCATTTGTAATTATGAGCTATTGCCTCAATCTGTTAGCAACGAAGCCACCTGTTTGCCCAGTATAAATAGCTTAGAATTTCCTGCAAGGAAATTACATGGAGCATCAATAAGGAATGATATTACATTTTTAGGTCAATATGACTATCATTACTTGGCATTTATCTTTTCTTACTGATACCATGTTTGGCAGCCAGTATCATAGAAGACTAAGAAATTGTTGCTCTGTATTTTGTTTTCATTGGTGTTAAATTAGCCTGTTCAGTAATGGCAGTCATCCGTTCTGCTTGTTTTAGTGGATCCTTGGTATTTCATTTTTCTTCTTATGCGTTGTAAAGAGAGCAATACGTTAAGATTCACTAGTGCTGTGATGGTTCCAGAGGCATTAGACCATCAGGGTCTTTGGATGTAAATGTTTTTGTACACACTTTAAAAGGGTGCAGAATGAACTTCACCTCTTCTCTCTGCTATGGATATGCCTGGCTTTGGCACTAAGACAGGAAAGGAAGGGAAGGTTCCTGCAGCCCTGTGCCCTCTTCTCTGTGCTCTAGCTTTCTCTGGTCATGTGGCAAGGACAGCCTAGGCCTAAGAAGAAACCTCAGCTTGCAGTACATGCCTACGTTTGGTTATACTCAGATTGGATTGCTAGCTTTGTGCTTCTGGCATAGAGAGTTTAATGACATATTGGTTTTATGATTTCTCAGCCTTTTTTGGAGTCACTCTCCCTTTGAAACATAACTGCCTCTTACTCACTTTGTACTTTTAAATTATATAATTTAAATGTAGAAGCTGAAGTTTCAAATACCTATTCCAGCAACTAACATGGATGTCTGGGATACGACAGTACTTCCGTATGCTTAGCGATAACTTTGATATCTCAGATGTGTTTACAAATGTTGACTTTTTAATGTTGTGTTTGCTTCATTTCAGTTTCAAATAAGATAAATAACATGTTCAGATAAATCTCTCATATCTTCCTAATTCCTGAGTAATACTTAGTTCTTATCCTCCACATTTCAAAACATTTATATTATGCGTAGCCTCTTTTTCAATAGTATTTTTCACTAAATTCTGCATCCTGTCATCACCGTGTACAAAAAAACCTTTTACAGGGACTTGGGATAAATTTGAATAAACGATTCATTTCCAGAGTTCTTGGACATTTAAATAGATCTTTTTTAAAAAACAATTCTTTTATCCTTCAAATTTGAGTCACTGAAAATTACATACCAATTTTATTTACTATATGCAAGGCAAATTTGAAATTAACAGTGGTGTATAAAATGCAAAACATATTTAAATAGTTAATGTCAAATGGTATGATCAGGGATGCATTAGAAATGAATGTGCAGACCTTGCAACATAACTGTTTTTTATTCAGTTATAGGTGCCCAGCGCAGGAGAAGTCCCAGTGCCCTTGCCATTGAAGTATTTGAATCACATTTGGGAAGTCATATTTTACAGGTAAAAAAATGGCTTTTCCAAGAAAAATTAAAATAACTAGCTAGTCATATTTCTGCCAATAATTTGAATAGTATTGTTGTCAGCACTTATATTAATGAGGTTTTTTTTTTTAAAGCTCGTCTTTCCTTCTTTTTAGAAAGCCTGTGATTGGGAGAATGTTAATGAGAGGGAGGGCAAGTACTATTTAGCTGAATCACAATGTTTGATTGTTTAGACTGTGCAGTAGGTGTTTGCTCGCAGAATGCCGTAATGTATTTGTGTGTATGTGCGCACAAAGCAATATTTTGGGTTGGTGATTTGATTTGCCTTACGTTTCACATATAGATTTAGGGTTTTTTTTTCCCCCACTTTTGTTTATTAGCACTGCTTTCCTCCCTGATATCCCAGTTGTCACAATTATATATCACAAATTTACAACAATCTGCAAAGAGAAAAAAATGAACAGCAGCATGCCTCTTAGGTCTCCTTAGCTATGAGATGAAAACTAGCGAGGTGGGGGTTGGTCTCTTCTCCCAAGCGATAGGACGAGAGGAAATGGCCTCAAGTTGCGCCAAGGGAGGTTTAGACTGGACATTAGGAAAAACTTCTTCACTGAAAGAGTGGTCAGGCCTTGGAACAGGCTGCGCAGGGAAGTGGTTGAGTCACCATCCCTGGAAGTATTTAAAAGACGTGTAGATGAGGCGCTTAGGGACATGGTTTAGTGGGCATGGTGGTGTTGGGTTAACGGTTGGACTTGATGATCTTAGAGGTCTTTTCCAACCTTAATGATTCTATGATTCTATTCTATGATTCTAATCTGATATTTGTCAAAGAATTTAGTCACACTGTACAAGTTGTTATATTCCAGGAAGATTAAACTGAAAAACAATGACCTGATGGAAACATTCTTATGCATGCTTTGTTTTCTCAGGGTTACTACAACCTTTCTTAGGGTGCAGTAATCAAATGTGAAGCAGAAGCAGTTAAGAACAAAATGTGATATGTTTTGTCAGCAAGGCAAAAACCCAGCATTACGGAAATAAAAACCACATAGTCTTTTCTAAGTGCAGCACTGAATAACTGCTCTTATTTAGCAATGTACACAGCTTCTCAATGCATATATATTGCTTGCTGTATTATCTTTTGAGAGGTACGAAAGAGGTAAATTAGGATATTATCATGAGAAATATTCCACTTAATTTGAAATGATTGAGAGCTATCTCTCTGTACTAACTCAGCTGTGGCATTCAAAAGCACTATGGGTAATGTCAGATTTTTCACATCTTTATAAAGTAACTAAATGCAGAATAGCAACAAAGATAATTTTAGAAAAACATGAAAACATGAAATTAACTAGTAGAATGAATTTCTCTTTGGAACAAAAATCATGAATGAAGTGATTTAGTTGTACACCCTTGGCAGAGGTCTAGGTCAAGTTTTTGATTCTGTAAGCAAATACTTGTGTTATAGTTACAGTATCAAAGATATCTGCACCAATGTCTACAGCACTGGTTGCATATTAGAAAGAAATGTTGTTATACTGTCTCATAAGTGTAGAAAAAATGAAGAAATAGCTGTTTTGTGATATTTCAGTTTATGTAATCTATCAGTGTGTGTTTTGCGTATGTAAACATGTACTATATATCCTAAAGGTATGGTTTTTACATACGAGTTATAACAAATATCTAGATAAAACCTCATTGAGACTGATTTATATAAACTCCTTAAGTATTAGATATGACCCTCTATGAATGAAAATGAAAAAACCTAGGATGGCCACTTCGAAAACTACTTGACATTTGAGTTTTTCACTTATTGCATATTAAAACAATTAGTGATTTTATTACTTATTTAAGCTAGATTCCCCTTTTGTTTTTTATTTTTTGTACTTATATGTGATAAATTAAGATGTTTTCAGGATATAACTTTATCATAGTACTAGTAAAAAAAAGTGTATTGCACTTGTACCTGTAACTGAGGATTTTCAGTCAAAATCACCATCAGCATCGTATTGAATATCTGTTGAGGTGTAGCCTTTTCAGAGAGGGTGGTGCTTTTACCAACTTACTCCCATTAATCTCGCTATTGAAAATAGAAAGTTTCACTCTGACATTTAAAAGAAAATAGACTGTTGATGATGGATAAAGGACAAAATGAATTAATAATGGTGGCAAGTTTATCATGATATGTTAGAACCTTGTCTTATTTTAGCAGAGTAATCAACACTTGGAAGGAAAGTCTAGGTCATGCGTTCAAATGCACCACTTTTAACAGATCTGAATGAACTTCAAAGTACTGCCTATAAGTACTGGTCTTACAGGTAGAAAGATAATCTCCAGAAAACAAAATTATTTTTAAAACAACAGTCAGACAGATTCTGTGGTGGAATACAACTCTAACAAGCTCTTTATTTAGTCTGCTGCTCCTAGAAGTTATTTTCAGAGCAGTATTGTGATAAGTATTGTTTGCAGGTGAAGTAAACAACCTTGATTATACTTTGGGAATACCTGTGTTTGATTTCAGAGTCTGCTATCTGAGGAAGTTGAATTAATAGTTTGTTTAATCCCTTTTGCTATTAATATTTTGAAGACTGGGTTAAGTGTAAGCTCAGAAATTAAGGAGCCTCTCTAATCCTTCTAATATTTTGATACTTCAAAATTTATTGACAGACACATGAGAAGCATAAACCAGTATGTTTAAAAAAAGTGGATATAGCTTATTTATAGTGATGTTGTAAAAACAGAAATGGAGGTGCATCTTGTGATATTTTACGTCTTGATTCTACAAGGAAGTAGGGTCAGTTAGTGACATCAGAAAATTTCCAAGCCACAGCCAATTGCTGTATATCATGCTGAAGAAATTCCCACAGTAGGTTTGAAGCCAGACACTGTGCTTGTGGAAAAAAAAGATACCAAAAACCATGAATGCCCAAACGCTATTATAATCAGAATCTTCGTGTCTGGGCAGAAAGTCTTTTAAATGTTTTCCAAGTAAAATCACCTGAATGATGAAAAGTAGAAATGCTTGTAATAGAGGAGAAAAATAGATAATGGCAATACATTAATTCATTTTTGATAAGATTTTTGATTTGCCAAATTGTGTGCTTTATCTTCTACATTCTTCTTCGGAAAAGTGGTGTTATAGTGAGAATAGACTTCAGTAAAGACATCTTCAGTTTTATATTTCTGTCTATATATTTTATATTTGTTTATTAAATAAATCCAGTAAAAAATATTGCTTCTGGTACCTGCTATTAAAAAATTTGTCTGAAACTGGTTGTAAAAATTAGCAAGAAGTTTATCATTTTTTCAGGGCCTTGCTATTGAGAAGGTGTGGAAAAGGGTCAGTAACCCCATATTCTTCATATAATCAGGAATGATCAGGAAATGTAGAACTAAATATAGAGAAAAGGGAAAGTTAGTGAATATATTTGCATATGCAAATTAGCTTAATTGATACTGCTTGCCTCTACAGGGATTTTTCATTACAAACTGGAGTGCTACATTGTTCAGCTCATATTGAGTAATTTAGTAACTAATGAGACCAGTTTGCACTAATTTGCATATGATAAATGAGCTTAATTGCAGTAAATAACTTGGAGGCATAATTACTTAATTTTCCTGTGTTGCATGGCTTTTAAGTTCACGTATGAACAACTCAAGATAATTTTGCATATTTAAATTAGTTGCTTTTAAAATTCTTGAACAAAAAAGAACACACCTTACAATTTGAACTGTAAAACAATTAAAAGTAAAATTATAGTATTTTCAAATAAAATTTAATATTTAAAAAAATACGTATTTCTTCCTTTAAAAATACCAATGCCTTCTTAAAGAATAAATATTTGGAATTAAACACAATGGAATAGTTTTAAAGTCAGAATAGGATAGAAAGATGGTATTAGTAATAATAATAGAACTGTGTATCTGAACTATAGTGAGTGGTACACAATTTGTATTCCTGCATAATTGCATTCTTTGCTTCAGCAGTGCCTGTTCAACTGTTAAGAAACTGTAACACTTACATATTACTGTACACAATAACTTAGACACTAGTTGTCTTAAATTGTCTATACTGTCCTACCTCTACCTAGTTTTGTGTGAAGAAATCCTTAAATTGGAGAGAAACTGAAGTGTCAACGCAACAAAGATGTCTCTTTTTTCTCTTTCTTTTTTCTTTTGGTAGACTTGGTCAATGGTGAGCACTGTCATGAATAACCATTGTGATGGAGATTTTTACCATGAGTTTCAAAAAAAAAAACAAACCAAAAAAACCCAAAAAAACCCAGAACACCCAAACCAAACCCGAAATCAAAGCAGATGAAAGATCCCATTTTGTTTCTGCTATGTCCTTAAAGTTATTGCCCATTACATACTTTTGATAGAATTGATAGAATTGAACTACTGAACTAGACAGGGAAAAAAGCTCAAACACCCATCTACCAATCTCATGAACAATTCAGTCCCACGGCGAGATCTGTTGTGCACCCATGATTTACAAGTGGATCACAATCACTGAATTCTCCATCTGTGCTATAAAGGGGCCCAACCTACCTTCCTAGAAGCTTCTCCTAAGCCTTGTTGAATATTTTCTTGAAAATTTTGAGACTCACATTTCCCTTTTACTTTATATTGTACCTTTTTCTCCATTAAGAAAGTATTTTGTGATGAACAAAGGTCTTCATAATTGCAGTATCACATTCAACGAGGGGAAAAAAAATCAGGTTCCTGTTAAGACCAAAGAAATACAGTCTCAGCTCAAACATTCTGACCCTGTAGGCTGTATTCTTCACCATCATTGAGTCAAGAGCCACAAGATACAAACCACTTAGATTGGATGGAGTGGTTCACTATTCAGAGAGGATACTTGTAGTGGATGTGCAGTTGTGTCCAAGCTGACACAGCAAAGTCATCTGTAGTATGCACAAGATGTTTACTTCTTAGCAGCCTCCTTATCAGCACAGACTTGATAATGATGTAATGTAGTCCTAGAATGGGAGTGGAATTTGAACTACTTGGAAGCTATATATGGCTGAAATGCTGCAATTTGGCTTTACTTCATGCAGTTGTCCCAGGCTTTCCATGAATGAAAGGCAATCTTATAGTTTGTAAACATACTTCACATCCTTTCTACTCCACTGGAAGCCTCAGCTTGTGGATGGAACTTCATGGAGATATAATTGAGTCTTTACCTCCATCCTATAGAGAAGCCACAGGTTATTAGAATCACTGATGTTATTTCAGCTTTTCTGTATTTAAAGTCAACAAACAAACAAACCACCCACACCCTATGGACATAAGAGGCCTGATGAATTGCTCGCATTGTGAACAATTGAAAGATGTCCCTCATTCTAGTAGTTTTATATTCTTTTTTTAAAATTATTGTTCTTTTATTAATGTATCCAGCGCTGTAATAACAGGAGTAACATGAAACTGTATAAGTATACCTTGTATGTCAACATAGTATATTACTGTTCTTCAGAGTGGGTCCCTTATTAATTGTCAGGTAAATGTGCAGGATGAATGCAACATCTCTGGTTTCTAGTGAATCATTCCAGGTGATGCCACTACCGTCTGACAAGAAAATGAAAAAAGTGGGAAAACAGGAAAGTGTTGGAGTACTGTAAAATATTAGGGAGAAGATTTATCTTCTTATTTGCTATTTTCAGTTGCTCTGAGTATTACATAATGAGGTTATCTCTGTATAACACTAGTCAACACAGAAATAGTGACATGAGACTAAAGGTGAGGAAGCAGCAGATGGTAGTGCTGATGGCGGATTTTTCCAGGCTGTAAAAGGTGTTAGCAGAAAAGACTTCTACTGGCTTGGAGATTTGTGACGGGCCGTTGCTAATGATCATGTCAGTGGCACACTTTGTGAGGATGAAGAAGACCATTCAGCTTCTTGCAGTCTGTATTGGATTAAAGGGGTAGACTACCAACTGACCTCTGTTAGCATGTGTCAAAGGCAGGCAAAAAGAGGAAAATGTGAAAAAGCCAACAAAACTTAGGATACGTTGGAGAGCATAGATCTGTGCTGTCTGAAAGTAAAAATTTTTGGGATGAAGTAGAGGTTAAGTTATGCATCAGTAGCCAAAAATAAAGTGGAAGTTAAAAGATGAATTAAGAGGAAATAGTTGTTACGAGACAGAACGAGTACATAACAAGTTAGAACTGAAGGTTTGGGGATCCTATAAACCTCTACGAGGGAATGATTTCTACAAGGCACACATGTAGTCTACTTTGTATACTTAAAACTTGAATCTGAACCTCCCCATTGTCATGTACAGCCTCTTTTTATCTGTTTTCTTCTTGAGTTTAAGTGGCATCCAGAGCGTTCAGGTACAAAACCAAAGGGGCCACCAATTGCTCTCAACAAAGTGCAGTCCAGACATTGAACAAAATAAGGGAGAAAAAGAGACACTTACTTAATCTACATCTCTATCCAAAATCAAAAGCATTCAGTATGCAACCATGTTTTATCTGGAAAAGCTGACAATTGTAAAAAGTTCAAATTAGTCATTCAGAAACAGTGAGATAACAGTAATAAATTGGATGCTGTAATGCTTTAGTATAAACTGAACAAAACTGATGGATTTATGATGTAAGAGATGGTAGTATATACACAGAGGAGAGTACAACCGTCTAAAAAAAATACAATTTCTAAGTGGACAGGACCAAAGAAAATAATCTGGATTATTTTAAGAACATAAAATTAGGAACAAAATCTTAAAAAAAAAAAGAACAAGGCAGGAGAATGTCACAATACTAAGTGTTATGTTGAGAAAAAGATAGAAAGACACACAATCTACTTGGAAACAGTAATTTGGGGTGACATGAAATGCCCAGTTATTAACTGCTCAAGCACCTCACCCAAACACAGTTTAAAGGCAGGAAAACAGTGTAAATGCTGATACGTTGTGAAAAGAGCCATAGGACTCTGGTAAGAAAAGATTAGTATCTTGCTTTGAAATGTGCCTTTCCAGGGGTAAGGCATCTCCAGTAGCAGTTTCCTCTTTATGATTTAAGGATAGATGCTTATTTCATCTTTCTGCAGCTAAATATATGATCTGCATAGGAATCTGTTCAGGTTTGATCACCACTCTCTCCTCAAGTACTTTGTAGAGTAATAGTCTTCTCAGAAGATCATCTTCTTGTAATAAAAGGGTAAACTCTTATACCTGATGTTAATTTATTTAGAACTTTAGAAATCTAATTGTGCATTTTATACTAGTGTAAGTGATTCAGAGTAATGATAAGTATTTGAAGCTGAAAGGAGGCAGAAAAACCTCTCATAAAAATTTTAATGTTGTGGGCCTCGATTCACTGCTGGATGCTCTTTTGCACTTTAAACATGTGCAAATGCCACTGAATGCTATGATATGGCTGTGATTTTACACCGGTTTAAATTATAACAGGGGTTAACCTGATACATTGCATGTTTCAAAAAAGGGCTAGGAACAAAGGCTAGATCGGAATCTGAAAAGGTTAAAGGAGTTGCACAGACAGCACTGTTACAAGGGACATCTCAGGTCCATTAGCTGGAACACGTAGCAAGAGGATTTCCTGGGTTCAGGAAACTCAAAAGGTGCTAATTTGCATATTCCAATTTGTCCCGGTCACAGTAAGTGCGTCAGATTGACTCCATAAGGGCAGGGCTTTCAATCTGGAGTTATGGCACAGGTACAGCATCCTAGCAGTTGCTGCCCAAGGGGTTATATGCTAAAAGGAGACTGGGGGAGGGGTGGGAAATAGCAAATTGTTTTGCAATTGGAACTTGAAGCAGTACACTTAAACCTGCATTTTATATGGCAACTATATAAAAGCGTGCAGTTTCGTTTAATAAAGAAATATTTGGTCTGAGCAGGACAAAGCATACCATAGTGTGTCATTTAATTCCTGAGAAAGTATTTGAAGAAAATGACATATCTCAGCACTGTTTCTTGACCGTTTTGTTGTCACCTGCTGAGTGTTGTCATTTCCATAGTCAGTGGGCTGTATTGAATCAAACAGAGGGAATAGGTCATTAAAAGAAATGGAGGACTTTCTGCAGCCTATAGATGCTGAAGGAGGAATTTTTCTTCGGATACATCAACAAAACTCTATTTAATGGAGTCTACATTCAGCTATGATTTGGGGTTTAGCCCTATTTTGCTCTGAAGTAAGGTGGCTTGAAAAGTACAGACAGCATAAACTAATGTGTGGGTTCACCAGAAAGAATTATACCTTCTATGGTATTTGTAAAGATATAGGTGAGGACAGTAAGTGTCCTGGTTTCAGAATGCCTTGTTTCTTTTTTTTCAATCACAGCGTTCATCAAGAAAGGAAAAGGGTGTTGATTTTATATAAATAAATAAAAATGGGGAAAAGTATATTTCGTGGGCATGCTGTGCAAGTTAACAGTGATATTTTTCTTCACTTTCTTGAAAACATTGATGACAGTTTCAAAGATGACTATATTCCTCATTTCAGGTCTTATGAAAACAAAAAGCACTAGAAATAGGCTTTAAACATCCTTTGTACTCCTCTGCAATAGAAGTGAAGGGCAGCACTATGTGCCCTCTTTTTCCACAGGAGCTGGCAAAGGTTAATGTTGGAGTCTGCATACAGGGAACCCTAAAATGGAGCACGGACGGTTGAGATTCATGTGAATGCTATTGTTTAAGGCTGCTTTTCACTCTAAGTTATTTCACCGTATCAGCTATCTGCTAGTCACTTTTTCATATTTTTTTTTGCAACTGTGAGGTCTAAGTAAATAAAAAAATTCAATATTGACATGGAAGCTGTGTGTTCAACCTTCCTGACTGCTGTAGAAGCTGGAGCCCCAGATGCAGTTCTGTATCCCCTGGATTTTACTTGCAGAGTGCAAGCACCTTTACACAGACTTTAAAGCACATAACATTTAAGGGAATACAAATATTTTTTATATAAATGAGTCAGGCTTGTAGAGCTTACTCTCTGTTCTGAAGTATATTATTTCAAAAGTTGATTAAAAGTGGTTGTTTCCATTAGTTGCTGCTAAAATGTCACTGTATTAGAATTTCTACCTATACAGAAAATAAAAAAGGCAGTATGGAAACAAATGATAACATTTCCAGAAGTGAGGTAATTGTGTGTAATTACATTGTATCACATTTTCTTTGGGGGACATTTAATAAGGTCACATAAGATGCAAATCGATGCTGAATTCTGTGCATTAGTTACGCACAGCACTTAGCCAATGAATTGTTTTCTTCTTTCACATTTTTTCCATTTTAAGGAGAATACTATTTAGATGTACCATTTTACATTACTGTAAGACTGTGCCTCTTTGATAGTGTCTGGTTGAATTCAGGTTTGATTTAATGAATTGTAAATTCTTTCCTACATATTCTGGAGAGTGATTTAAAATGTGTATCATTGGCTTGCTTTGCACTTAATATGTGTTATTCTGTTCTTCCCTTCAATTTTATCTTCTGCTCAACATAAAGATTTTAATCTTTATGACTTCATTCATGGTTTTTCCAGCACAGAGGTGGTGGATTATCTGCCTTTAATGCACACTTTAAGGAGAAAAAAAATCTGTGATGGGTCTGTGTCTGTGTCTAGAGTTCAGAAGTCTTCCTCACATTTCAAGAGAGGCCCACAGCAGAGGATGGGAATTGCTTCTCCCAGTCACCATTATGGAGGACACCTTCTTTGCTATAGCAGCTGTCTCCTAGCCCATTGGTAAAACCACTTTGTTGTTTGCTTCCAAAAAAATAACATTAGGTGAAAGTCCTTTTTTTTCTTTTTTTTTTTTCCCCCTCCTCTTACTGTATGTAGTTTAGGAAATGGGAAGAAGGAGGCGCTAACAGTATGTGACTGGTCAGCTTTCTTCAGGCTATCAGCAAATGCTTCATAGTCCGCAGTATGAAAAACAGTGTTAGTTTTATTCAAAATAAATGAAATAAAGCCAGAGTTTGAGTGAAGGCCTAATATGTAACAGACCTGTAGAGACTCTCGGATTTCCTCTGTACAGTCTCAAAGAAGGTCACTTCTCAAAGAAGCTTTAAATTCAAAGACTGTACACAGTGTTTCAGTATTCAAGGCACAAAAATTTTACACAAAAATGTATTTCTATTGTGGTTTAGAATTTCCAGGTTTATTGATATAAAGTATTCTGTCAGCAGACAATTCTGGAATTAAAAAGCCCTCTGCTAACTCTGAGAACAAAAAGTTTGGGACTTTAAATAATCTTGTTGAAAGACTGTCCTGCGAAGCTTGGTGTGTCTCTTTTTGGTTGGGGTTTTTTTTGGGGGGGGGGTTGGGGTTTGGTT
>NW_009195370.1:0-24704 GCF_000690835.1 Fulmarus glacialis | reverse complement strand
CAGGCGTGGCATGAGCACAGTTCCACTGTCTCTCAGACCAGTTCACTTCCAGGACCAGTGTCATCACCGTCATGCAGCAAAAAACTAGAACCAAAAAACCCTGGGAGATGCAATCTAGTTTCCGGCAAGCCTGTTCAGGTGCCTCCCAATCTCATTTTGAAGACCAGGAGTATAGTGCTGGGGAGTATAGTGCAGAAATACACCCCACCTCACCCCTCCCTGCCCAACCCTCCTGAGTCCTAGAAGCTTGTTAGGTTCCATGCAACCCTGCATGAATACCTGAACCTGGCTGGGCTTTGTACTGTGTTGAGTCCAGCAAACCTAGGAAGCTAGAAGAGCAATGCAAGTGCACTTCATTGGATAGCAGCCCAGGTATGCCATAGCTGATGCTGAACCTGATCCCAAGTGACTGGCTCCTGTACAGAACATCAGTTTCCATGTCCTTTTTCCTCTGAAGACTCATTCCATGCTCCTACTTATTGCACCTGAGCCTTAGCACTTTCAGGCTTCTAGCAGGAAGTGCTTCCTTGAATGCAGCACCTGGGGCCATGCTAGGTCTTGTATTTGCACTGTGTCGTGCTATGCCAGAAGCAACAAGCCCACCCAGAGCACCAGGGATAATCCAGAAGTGCATCGAGGTTGCTCTGTGCAAGGCGGACAAGGTCAAGGTGAACTGTTAAACTAGAGCTAACAAAGCATATTTGTTTCCCAGTAGAGACACTGCTGGTGCTTTGCATCACATTCTCTCTGAGTAGCTATATGTTCTTCATGCAGGGCACTCCTGCATCCCTTTCTCTTTGATCTGTAAATTACTCTATAGAAGGTGTGGCTACATAATCTGAATTTAGATGTCTAATCTAGGTGCTAAGAATCACCATCCAAAGATGCCTACATTCCTCTGCAGTCTGTTATAGAGAATTTAGGATCTTGAATGTAGGTGTTGTACATCAAGCAATCGAAGTAGTTGAAAGTAGATGGTATACGTGTCTAGCAAAAGGGGGTTCAAATCGCACTATGACCTTGTGTTCTATTACCCAGAAAGTTACTTCACACATAATTATCTGAAAGTTAACGTTAGAAAAAAATGAAGTGATGAAAGAAAATTTCAACTCATTATTTTCCTTTCTAGAGCTGTTCTTCAGTTCAAAGCAAACAGAGGTAGAAATACTGCTGAGATACCAAAGTACTTGATGCGGGCAGGGACCTGTCTGAGAGAAGAGAGTCCTCTCTCAGCATCTGCTAACAAAGAGGGAAGTGAACAACTGCACCAGACATCCGTTACATGCCAGATGTGCAATAATTTAGGACACTTTTATTAGAGAAAGTATAAGTGATGAAGTTGAAGTGACTGTAGGACTGCAACTCATGTCTGGAAACTCACAGAAAATCTTTGACAAATATTGCCATAGGTACTTGTTACCCTAACTGCAGCTGCAGCCAGCAACGGTAGGGAGAAAGAGCTTGAGACAAGAAAAAATCATGGTCAATACTGTCCCTTCTTGAAGCAAAGAGCAAGTTTGTATTCTCTGTAAGAGTGAAGCACTGAAGTAGTCTCCTGCAGGGCCTAGAGGAGCTCATGTGTTGAAGATCAACAACTACTGGGGAAGTGCTGTGGTAACGATGACAGATGTGGGTAACAAGGCAGCAAGAGTGGTGGTGGAGCTGAAGAGCAGCAGTACAAATAACAAAAGCTGCCTTTTACCCAGCAATATATTCTCTGGAGTGCCACATACTTCAGGGGTTATTTCAGATACCTCTTTGCTAGGATGTGGAGGTTATGTTTGTTCAAACCACTTTGACCTGTAGAGGTACCCCTCACTGCTTTGTGCCTTCTTTCCCAGGTTTCTGAGAGGGAGACTTCAAGCACAGTTCCTTAAGCTTTCAGAAGGCACTGATAGAATTGTACTGGCTTCTTGTAGGTGTCAATGAACATAATCAGGTTATGATTGCTACTGCCTAGGCAGCCATAAACTTCCAGCTTATCCTCACCTTTCATAACAAGACCTAAAGTTGAGTTCAACACCTTCCTCACTGCATTTTCTAAAAAACATTACTTTGCATTTTTGGAAACCCTTATTGCATAGGAGTTGCACAGAAGGTTCTTCTCTTTGCATTTCTTCTCAGAGAAGATCTGTATGCTTGCAGGATGTAGCGTTAGTCTGAGCTTGACATTTGACATTGTAGTACTTTCCCCTGTATTTGTAAGTGCTTTCCTGGCTGCATGGTTTTGTGACTGGATCCAACCCCACTGAAATCAGTGTAAAGGTTTTATGACTGGCAGGAGCTGGATCTTATCTTGCAGCACGGAAACCAGTTAGTCAAACATACATGAAAAATTCTGAGGTGTTTTGAAGTAACTGCATAATGCCTACTAAATTAAGCTGAATTAATCTGACAGGGAGACAGTTCTCCTTCTGATGAAAGGGTTAATTAATCCTTTTGCAATACTACTTCATGGATTTTTATGGGGATGTTTTGTATCGCCCCCATACAAGTTTTTCTGGTTCACTCAATCATTATTTATATAAACTGATCCTCAAAGCAGAGTACTATGGATGTGTTTAATGGCAAACGTGCCATGCTTGGATACCCAACCAGACAGCTACCATTGTGGGGAGGTGGGGGAGTGGTACAGGGGGAATGAAATTCTGAAATAAAATAAAGAAACAATACGGGGGCAGTAGTAATGCTGGTCCAGATTGAAAGTGATTAAAATGAACAGCATGTTTAGTGAGCAATTTTTAGAGCATGTGGGTGAAGATACCAAAGGGCAGCATCAGGAACAACTGTTCATCTCTTTATTTGCGTTTAAATCCTTGCTATTAACATCCTTGTTACAAGGTGTACCTTATCTCCCTCCCCCCAACAGTGTTGACAGAGGCTATGGAAATTCCCACAGGATAAAATCTGCGTTAGCTCAAGATCATGGAAGGGAGTTCTTGCCTTTAATCTGGTGGTAATGAATAGGTTTGTTTGTACCTGCTCTTGTAGCATCTGATTTCCACTCAAGTATCCTCAGAAGCATCGGTATAACGGGAGATAAGTCATGGTATGTGGGCATCTGTGAGTGCATTTCAAATCTCATGCATATGCTTTTTCATTACATTTTTGCATTGCTTTTCCAGTTTCAGAAGCAGCTAGATCTAGATTTGCATGTGAGAGTAAAAGCAAAGGCTTACTGCCTGTTGTCCCTAAGGCAGGAGACGTTTCCGTTCTTGCAATGCTGTGCTTAATGTTGGGGGCCGGAGGCATATTCTAAAATTGAACCTGGGAGTACCAGGAACCCAGAGCCTGAGAAGATAGTTTGAGTTGTAGATGTAGAGATTTCAGGGAATGATGAGGCTTTGTGAATGGGGGAGGGAGTTGGAGGTAGTGGGAACCAGACTGAGGGGAGATGGGAAGTCTGGAGGTTATGGTGTAGAAAGGGGAAAACACGGATAAGAGCACCAAGAGCTGGGATGAACAGTGACAATTGGTAACATAAGTTGTAGGCTAACTGGAGCATGTGTATTTTGCACAAGAAACAGTGGAAAGGTGCACAGACAGATCGAGGCTAGGACGAAATGATGAAAGAATGACACAGGAATAAGGGTTTTCTCTTACTAGGCCTTTTACTGTCAAGGAGTACTAACAGGATAAATTTTTTTTTATTTTCCTCTCACTATCAAGATAGCAAGGCTGATGTGCCTGCTGCTCTTCCTCTGCAGAAAAATTGGTCCCCTTGAAATTTGTATTATGGATCACCTTCAGATAGAATCTCTCTAGCAACTGGTTGCAAGCATACTACTTAACGGACTTTCTTTTCCCCACCATTTCAATGTCATTTATCAGAATGTTATGAGATTATTGCTGTATTAATCCAGTTGTCGATTACTGAAAATGAATTTCACTGACTTGCAAGACTAGGCGTTCAAAACTACAGAAGCTTCAATTCACAGGATCAATCTAATGTTTTTTCCCTGCAGTTTCAATATACATAACATCTGAGTCTGACTTGGAATGAACTTTTAACTTCTCCAGACTGTGGTTTGGTTTTTTTGTTTGTTTTTTGTTTTGTTGGGGTTTTTTTTTGTTTGGTTGGTTGTTGGTTGGTTTTTTGGTTTTTTTTTTTCTGTCAAAGGCCCTTTGAACTGATGACTTAAAATAACAAACAACCTCTGTAATATTTTTAACCAGTTATAAAGACTTTTCATCTATGCGCCATCCAATAAAATCTCAAATGCCAAACATTGCAACGGTCAGTCAAGTGCTTTCTCTTGCATACAACTTTCTGTCTCTTCCAGATGAGAACTTACAGGCTTGTTTACTGAATTTATTGAATTAAAGGTAGCTGCATTTTGTGGTCTGAACTTTACTGTTCATCTGAGTAGCAGTGTCCAACACAGGTACCTATAAAGGAGAAATGTTACTGTACTGCTGCATTTTTATTGATGGTATTTGCAATAGGAAATGCCTAGAATCTGACAACTGTCAAAAAAGATCAGTTCACCCCATCCTGATCTTATGATCAGAAATAAATCAGTTTTGCTATGTCTTTTTAGTCAGGAAATATTACTATGGTCCAGTCATGAGACTGATGCTATTGCTGCCTTGGAAACGACTACAGTGATTCAGTTTTCAACAGTGATGTGGCACTGTGAGGTTGGTGTTCCTGTGCCAAGTCCTCAGGCTGGAGCCCAGGAACATCTGCCTTGCCTCTGCTCTCTCAAAATCCCCCTCAGAATGGGAAAAAAATGGTTAGATCTTGAAAATTACCGCTGTTCCCAAAAACAGTTTATGGCCTAGTTTCAGTGTGGTATAATGAGAATGGCAAATATTGTCTCGTCTTGATGATAAATGTTAAGCAATTGGTTTTCAAGGTGCGCTGGAGGTTGCCTGTGATTTTAACCTATAGTCCCCGGCTGCTGTTTTGTCAGTTTGTCTTTACAAATTTTGTCTGTATATTTATTTGTCCATTTCCAGTTAGTAATTGATTTATAATGACAGTGCAGTGGGAGTAACTGTCCCTCATTGCCAAGTGCTTCTTGTTTGCTTGGAGCCCAACCAATTGTAAAAGAAAACAACTCAGCAAAGTCACAATCTTCCTTTTTCGTCCTTTCTCAAATGATGCACTGATTGTCCTTCTAACTTCTTTTGGAACTAGCTGCACCTTCTTGGCCTTTTACCAACACATGCAAGGGAAAAGAAGTCTTTCTTCAGAGTACAAAATATGTCAGCTGCCTCTTGAAACAAAGTACTTTTTTTTTTCCTTCCCCTGAAAGAGGAGGTGGAAATACTAATAGGAAAAATTACCCAACACCTTCAGTAATATCTCGGGCTGCAAAATACTCATGTCCATTTCCCTGAATCACTAACTACTTCCTCTGTGGTTTTCAGTGAGAAATTTGGGACAGGATCTAACTCATGTTTAGATGCTCTCGTTTCTGCAGTTATAAGGGTCTCTCCACAGGCAGTGAGGATAGCAAACGTGTCCAGAGGGTGAACCTGTTTAAGACTCACCCTCTGGAGGCCTCAATTCCCATTTACAAGCAGGCATAAAGCACTTTGCTGCATTGGAAATGTATTCTGAGGGTAAATGCATTGAAGAATGTAAGGCATTTGCACTTTGACACTACAGCTGTGTCAGTGCTGGACACAGACCACGTTACAGAGGCTTCGTAACAAGAACGGTCAAAAAACTTACTGTGTCAGGGTAACTGTGTGATAGGAAATGGAGCTTGGCTTGGCTTGTACTTCTAAAATTTCCTTAGGCATTTATGATGACTGAAGATACAGAGAGTGTAAGAACAGTAATTACTTCGTCAGCCAGAGAAGAACTGAGAGCTTATTTGTGCTCAGAGATGAGCAGAGCTCTCAAAGGGAGATGAATTCAAGCAGAACACTAAAAGGGAAAATGAATGGTGGTGCCAACACATCATAGGCACTAATGAGGGTTTACAGCAATAAGTAAGCTGAGTAGAAAGCAAGCATTACTGTAGAGCAAACAACAGCTCTTCACTACAAAGACGAGTACATCCCAGCGTTAACAGCCTGACTCTCAGACAAAACTGGAGGGAAGGTAGCCTTTGAAGATTGCCTTAGCAAAAAGTGCTCAAAGCTCACAGGCTGACTTTATCAAAGCCAATCACCCATTAACACTGCTTCCACTTCCCAAGTGCTTTGTACCTCATGGCATCTCTCTTCTCTGGACACAGAAATAAAGGGTTTCTCTATAATTTTCTTAGCAATGAGTGATCTTACACCAAAACTACCATCAGAAAGCCATTTATGCCTCACTTCTATACTGGCATAGGCTTTTTTTGGTGGGTTGTGGGTTCTGCTTTGTTTCTTTTTCTTCAAGATGAGGATGAGGATAAGGACGACCCTTGTGTTCATTCGCATTGCTCATTCTGCTTCACTTCCTGAATCTTGATCCAGGGCTTCTCCTCACCATGGCGGGATTCAAAGACCTGTCTGGTAGGGAGGATGGACTGCTCTGCACTGGCAGAGCAATGGGGCTCTAACAGTATCCTACAGTGAAACCCCAAACTTCTGCTAAAGCTCAGACACTGATGAAATATAACTGGCCACAGCAAAATGCTCTCAGTGGTGATGTGGGGCATGAGTGGAATAGGATACACCTCCTGGGTTACCTAACCCTTGGGAAGGGAGGAAGGATCAACTGAATCATCCAAGCTGCTAGAGCCAAATGCAAACATGAAGTCTGTTAAGGTTAAACAGCTCCCCCTTCGGAGGCCTTCTGCTTAGCCAGGGGAAATCACTGTATTCACTATTCCCTCACAGTAACTGTCAGAGATGCTGTAGGACCATCATGTGGAATAGCTTCTAGTAGGGAAAAACAGGAACATAATCAACAAGTGGCTAGCTGAGGGGACAAAGCCCTCATTTAAATGACCTTCAGTTGCCTTGGTCACGAGGCAGGGTCTGGCAGAGATGCACTCATGCTACTCCCAGTCTCTGCTGAGACCATAATCGGAGGTGATGCCACACACCCTGCTGACCTGGGAGCTCTGCTGGAGTTTATCACTCCAGCAAAAAGTACACTTCCCAGCCCAATGAATTAAGTAGCTCTGGGGTGAAGTTGCAACACACAAGACTCATTATCTTATTGCGAAATAAGCAGAATGTTATGGAATAGCACAGATTACCAGAAAAGGACCAACATCCCCTTTGTCCCTGCAGGCAGGATTATCAGGTCATGGCATAACTTTAGCAAGCTTTGCTGCTTCCAAGACTTAACTGTCTAAACGCAGAGCAGTTGTTTAACCAGTTTTGAGCCCCTGATTTGCTTGAGCCCTAGTGGCAGGGCCAATTTTCGATCCTTACAAAATAGAGTAAGGAAAAGAGTGAGTACTGTGATGGTTACAGCAGCACTTCATTTCTGTTCTTCCAGGCTGCATTTCATTTTCAATACATTTTCAATACAATTCGATTTATTGGGTTCTACCTTTGAAGTAGAAGAGGGGAGCCTCATCCTTCTCAAGAATGAAGGTTTGGTTTATAATGAAAACTCTACATTAACAGATGGAAGTCAGCTGTTCTGCACTCTTGTCTGCCTATAAACGGCCAGGACACTGATAAATACATATCTAACATTTGCAGAAGTTAGAGAAGCATTTCTCTCAATAGCTCAAGACATTAAAAAATATGTTGTGAGGCTAATTATGGGGAGAAGAACAGCTGGATACTTTAAATGGGCATTGAAAAGCAGTAAGAGATACATCAGTATAGCAAAGGAAACTCCCAAGTCTAATGTCCAGAGGGACTTTCATAATGTCTGCAGATACCTAAGTATATGGGGGAGGGGAGAAGAGGTAGTAACCATGAACTGAGCTGGCAGCATTCAGAGGCAGAGGGAACAAAAGCCTGCTCTAGAGAAGATAAATGAGATCTTAATATTAAAAATGGGAAGAAAGATAATGACCATATCAAATCTGTACTTTGGAGTGTAGTGATTCAACACTTACACGATAAATGATGAGTGGCGCAGGTCTGAATGCTGCCAAAAGTCTAGGAAACATGGAGGAAAAGTGATCATCCTTATTGAGAGGCAAACTGACCCTCTTCTTTTTGAGCAACATGAAGATGATCCAGGTTATTATAGCAGGAGAAAGGACTAAGTGATTCAGTGCATCTACTCTAGTGCTATCAGTAAGAATCAAGTCATTCTCATCTATTGTAATCAAATCTAATTAGGTAAAAAACGAGCTAGTGAGTATACTTCAGGCTTAGCCTGCCAGCATTGGATTTTGATTTAGACCTGGTTCTGCAGTTTTATCAGCTTCACATGCCTTGAAAGAGGCCATTTCAGTTTGTGACCCAGGACGCTCTGCAGCTGTTTATCATTCCCATTTTAGCAAAAACACAAGATCTATGAATAAAACAGCAAGAGAAAACAAGCAGTAAAACTGTAACTAATAGCATTCATTAGTTCATTCTGCTATTAATGAAAGCACAGTTTAACAGCAATGTTTGGTTTTTGTTTAGTTTAATGACAAATGTTCCCATTAGACTCAACTTTTATTTTTGTAACAATAATCGTGGTCTTCATTTTGCTGGAAAATGGAGTGTGATGATTACCACCCAATGGGGACAGATGGGGATTAGACTCTACTATATACAATATCATGTATATTTGTAAACTTAGCTCTTCTGTTTGAATAATTCATGACCAAGCTGACTTGGAGACTTGATAGATATGCAGATGAGACTGGCATAAAAGTTTTCGTTTGTTTCTTTTCTCTCTGGTCCTATTGTCCTGTGATTTCAGAGCCCACCACAGTTCCCAGGCCTGCTTTGGTTTTCAGACACACCGAGTCCATTCTTGGAGTTGGTGCTCTCAGACCAGACCCAGTAGGCTGTAGAAAGGGAGCTCAAATGTTGGTAAGCAAGGAGCCCTGTAATTATTTATCTCATTAAGTGAATGTCTCCGTGTTCAGTGTTATACCTTCACGTAGTGGCCTTTCTGCTTGAATTCAGGTGCTGCATTTTTTGCTGCAGCTTCTGTGGGGAGCAAAGCTTTCATGAGTATGTGAATGGTCAGGCCCTGTGGTGCAGCCATTATTTGAGACAGGCAGACAAAAACCAGCAAATATTTTAAACAGCAGAGTTTAGAGCAATATCCATCTCCTAGCATTAAGAATTCACTGATTTTATTTTAATGATATAGAGGAAAGAGTCAATTCAGAATAGCATTAAATCTTTGTTACTGACAAATACCTTCACTGTCTTCTTTCCTCTAACATACTTATTCAAATGGATCTTTCAATCATATATCTCTAAGAAACTTGCAAAAAAAATAATCTTGAGAATGGGAAGAAGAAGATACTTCCCCCCACCATGCGATAGGGAAGGAGTTAACTGACTTGTGATAACAGAAAAGCCCATGAGTCCAACGTATTGCAATCATGGGTGCAGAGACAATAATCAGATCAGTGACCAGATAAGAGGCTCTTTCTCCAGCAAATCTTTGAAATTTATGGTTCAATTACAAGAGTGGGCTGAGAATGATAAGGAGCCTCAGCCTCTCAGAAAATACTAAGCTGAACCGAAGCAGAGCTGTGCAGTTAAAAATGGGGAAGGAGAGAGGTGGGATCTGAGAATATTGGCACCGGTTTGGAAAGAATGTTAATATAAATAAGTGTTAATGTTTTCCTTTTACATGGAACAGACTCCAGAAAGCGAGGCCTGATGTAGGATGCAGCAGCTGAAAGCAGCAATTGAGACAATGAGGACAGCTGCTCTAGTATTTTTAATTCCAACTGTGTACTTCTGAACTGTGATCTCCAAAAGCTGTGTCTGGATGGGGGGCTGGGGGGTTGTGGTTGGAGATCACCAGCTGGGAGGAAAACTCTCAGAAGTTTATACAAAGCACCATTTAAAAGCTGAGTGCATTGGCTCAAAGCAAGCTTTCGGTTGGGTTACATAGACAGAAAACTCGTAGGTGTTTGGATAGAGTATAATAAAAAAACCCTTGTTTTCACCCTACTGAGTTCTAAATTATGGAAATTAATTAGAGACAGCCCAAGGAGGCAGATGACCATGGCTACATCTGTACTACTAAATGAAACAGAACCAGTCACAGATGGGCAATGCCCACACTACATAGGTTTTGGCCATGAGTTTCCTCCGGGCCGCCATCCAGCACTTGTGTAGCATAATGATTATTTCTGTGCAGTGGCTAAAATTGTGTGAAGGCTCAGGTTTCAGTCTGCCAGACCAGGGTTTTCATAGCGTGAAACTGAGGGTATGTGCTGCATACCCCTGACGTGTACCATGCTGCGTACCCGGGGATTCAGACGCTGCTGGGATAGTGCTGGAGGTCTGTGTGAGAGCAAGGAGCCAGCCCCGGTGGTTTAGGCATGTCCATACTGTCTACTGGAAGCAGTCCCTGGCAAGTCTTATCCCCCCGGCATTATTTAGGACTTGTTGACTCAGGTAAAAATTATACCAAGGAGCGAGTTAAGAGATGTGGGTGATTTAGGGCCCAGTGGGTGATTTAGGGCCCAGTGGGTGAGCTCATTGCCTGGTCCTGTTTTATTTAGCGACATGGTGAAAACATTTTCATTAAAATACAGAAGATGGGATTTAGTACAAGATGAAAAAGACAGTGCAGACCTGATGCCTGGATGTGGCTTTGCCAGCAATGCCTAGGGAATCAGGGTGCATACATTCATGTACTCCTGTTAGGACATCCAAATGCACTGCCTGTCCTGCTCCTCAAGTGGCATGGCTTCTCTTCTTCCCCAGTAGCAGTGGCCTCTCTTCCCCCAGCAACCACCAGCTCCCCCCAGCACTTGTGGCAGTGTGCTCCCCCTGCCCCTGACCTGGCCTCTTCCCGTCACCCTGCTCAAGCGATAACCACCTCTGGCGATCGTGATGGATGTGTCTGGTCGTGATAGACGCATCCAGCTCAAAGTGGATTCGGGGGAGACAGATAACAACACAATAGGCAATGCGTCCACCCAACCACAATGCTGGTCAATGTCCAACTCAAGACAAATTTGGAAGAAACTGATGTCTGCAGTCGGTATGTAAATATGAATATGAGTCAATCATCACAAATAGCGAGCAGCCCAAGAGCCCTCTGAGCTCTCCTGCACGGCAGTGGGCTGCACGACAGTATCTCCCCTTGAGCAGGGACGCCTCTCAAGGTCACTTCTCAAGGTTGAGAGATTCCTTGCCACAACAGATCCTCAATAAGCGACTAATAGCATGCTAAACTTCAAAATCCTAGCTAAGTGATATAAAGGATTGATTGTGCATATATAATCCTTCAGACACAAACCGTTGACCAAGTCCGGGACTAGGATTGGATCCAGCCACACCTAGACTCCTCTCTGAGAAGGAGTTTAGAATGCAAGGGGGTCCTTTCTGAACCTCATGGCTCAACGGGAGGGTCTCCCTTACAGTTTTGTCTGACCCTGTCCTCTATGCAGTAAATAATCAAGTCTACCTTGCCATTGAATCCTGTTGAACCACTGTTGCATTTACCATCGAATCTTGTTAACTCACTGTCTTTTATCAATAAACATAGTCCTGCTTCTCTCCTACGAGTGAAGTACATCTCTCTCACTCCATCCGCGACAGCACTGTAGTGACTGTGGCTTGCTCTAAAGGAGGGACTGTGGGCAGAAAGATGTATCAGACAAGAAATTTTAAATGGAGATAGGAAATATTAGTAAGACAAAAAAAACAATTCATTGAACCCTGAACTGTATGATCTGAACTGTGTAGACTCTGAGGAGTCTCAGCAGAACCCAAGGCAGGGTTGAATTTCTGGGAGCCTCCCAGCAACCAGTCACTTTGCTCACACACTAGGCTCAGCAGACAGACCACACGGGGGCTGATGCTCTGCGTCTGGGACTTCAGATTTTGTGACTCCAGGGCAGCCAGATCCAATATATGGGAGCAAAGCACCTGAGTTTCCCCCCCTCCAGCCGAAGCCGCAGGCTTGGGACGTTGGGCAGCAAAACTAAGATGACAACTGATATTCACGTGGGAAGTTTTTGAATTACATTCTCAGAAATTCAGTTCACTGGAAATTTCAAAATGTTTGGGGTTTGGTCCAAATCAAAACAAAGCAAACAAAAAGGAGTAAAAAATAAAAGTATTTCAAACTGGAAATTCTCCTTTTTGGTCAGCTCAGCAGCAGGATTAGTAGAAAAATGAAGTACAAAGCACAATCAGGGGAATCTCCATTCCTACTAGAATCAACCATTGTGGCAGCCTCCTCCCTGAGAGTGGAGTAAAGCAGCTTGATAAAAGCAAAGTGAAAGCTGAGAGGCAGTAAAGTAACTGTCAATATACCCAGGGAAAGCACTGGGGAGGAGATGAGTAATTTCAGGTAAAGGACAATTTTGACACACAAAGAAAAGGATTTTTGTAGTCCATGAATATATTTTAAACTGAAATGAGACAAATACTCATAACCATTAGAGAAGCTGAGTTCTGCCTGATGCCCCAAACTCAACCTTCTGTTGCTTAATACAGAGTTTGAGAGAGTTCGAGATGTTTATATGACACAACAGTTGGAAATCACGGACTAGACCCCTGCATCTAACCTGCAGGGGAGGTGTTGAAGAACATCATCCTTCCCTCTCTGTCCATGTAAGCAATCACTTGGGAGTCAGTCGTGCGTACCTGTATCTCATGTCTCCCAGCTGTCAGGATATATGTAGGCTATATACCTGATCTTATAGGTTGGGGATGTCTGTGTTTCACTTTTCAGCAGTTATTCAAAACTTTCCTTCCATTTCTGGTTTTGCTGTCTCTCTAAACTTTGCAAAATTGGCAAAATAAAAAAAAAAAATTGGGGAAAAAATAAATATGGGTCAGTCCCAACATGTAAGTGGATTTACAGCCATGACAATATTTTGTTGGAACTACCGAAACATGTACATACCAAAAGACAGTAATCTTACTGTCGTAATCCTTGTTCTGCCTGCCCCAGCCCATTCTATCCAGCTGTACGTTACTCTGAATTTCTCCACTGCAGATAAATGGATGGGGCTTGGAGGTTGCAGTCGTTTAGGCAGCTGTGAAACCTCAGCATTGAGGTTCCACTTCTGTAGGGTGTCAGAAACAGCATCTGTGTTCCATGAATAACAGAAGATGTACTTTCTCAGGTGATATGTTTCCGAATTACAAACTTCTCTTACATTTCCCTGCTCTCAGGAAAGTTAATGGCTTGTTTCATATTTTAAATTAGACTTCAAGAACCCGACAGGAGTACTCCAGTGGCTCTCCTGTGCAGAGGCTTTGGCCAGGCATGGATTGATCTGGGAGTGAAGACAGAGGCAAACAGACCTTTCACCCTCGGTGTGCGACAGAGACCCGGCCCCAGCTGCTGGACTCCTCGTCATGTCAGGGCTACGTCTGCCCCAGGGGTAATAGCTGCAAACTACTTCGAAGTTATAAAAGTAAAAGGCTGAATTTAAAAAAATGGGAAACAGCAGTTTTATGAGAGTTTCTTACTGGAAGTTACTAGATGTTTACTATGTAAACATGTCATGTAGTGAGTGCATAATGTAGCACACGTGAAGTCACGAGCATGATCGCTGGGGTGAAGGTCGGTGGTGTTCTTGCTAAACAGCATGCATGCTTGGCTGTGTCAAATATGTTATGGGATTATTTCTGTACAAGCTATTTCTAGATGTGGCCTGTGTCAGAGGTTTTGGCTGGCTGGATATCTAAGCATCTGTTTACAAGTGTCAGGATGGATGGAATGTTATCAAGTACAGTCAGAGGGAACTGGAAAGGACACATCCGCTAGTCCTCGTCTTCAGGCTACGACTATTCCGATTAAAAATAAAATAAAATAAAAAAACCACACTAGATAAATGTCACTGCCATTGTGTGAAGCCATCTAAACATTGCATTTGCAAATTACTTTAGGGCTGATATCTAAAGTGCACTGGGCTCAAGTTAAGAATGACAAATAAAAGCACAATTCAACTCCATCACCACAGAGGAAAGAAACATGGGACTGGCATAGGAGTTTGATAAAAGACCTCTTTTCCCTGTTTGGCTGTTTGTTCTTTCTGTTCTTTCTGCTCACTTGGTCAACATTATAAAATTCCTTTTAAAAAAAAAAATCTTCAAAGAGAAAGAACAGAAAAGAAGTTACATGCTTAGATTTAATTCTATATACAATATATCCCTTTGTATATATGTGGTCATTTCAAGCGCATAAAGCATATCTGAACAAATTTAATTAAAAAAAGAAAAATGTGCGGAGTGGAGATGATTGTGACAAGCCAAGTTAAAAGTATGAGGGAATGCAAGAAATCAACAAGAGGAGTAAGGAAACCTATAACAATGACCTTGGCAAAATATAGACTTATGAGTATGATAACTCACATAATAGGACTATCTAATAGTAAAGGATATAGCTCTGCACTGATTGTGAATTCCAGACAGGGGAGGAGGTTGGACTCATTGAAAGCCTCTGGGTGATGGTGAAAGAAGAGGAGGACACAACTGCTATTGTTGTTAGACCAAGCCACCCGAACAGAGAGCATCTGCTGTGGAAGCCTTTTTTATGAATAACATGACAAATCACTTAACACACAGGACTGGAGAGTCACAAGAGACTTTAACTGTCCAAAGAATGGTCAGGAAAGGAAAACATCAGGATAGAGATCGATTAGCAAGCTCTAAATTGAAAAGCACCTGTCACCATTTCTGGTGCAGCAGAAAAAACAGACAGAAGAGGGGCTCTTATGGATGTGGTTCTAACCAGTGAAGTGTAGTTGTTTGAGAATAGGATGATGAAAGGCAAATTGCACACAGTGAATATGAAATTATAGAGTTTGCAATTATAAGAAAGAAAATAGGGGAAAAGGAGAAAATCAAGGACTTGAAGCAGGCAAACTTCCACCAACTTAAGTCAGCAACAAAGTCAAAGGAATACGTAATCAAGTTGTTGTGGCAGAAGACATAAGCTATCCCTACCAGAAGGGAAAAGTACTGAGAGATGAATCTAGGTAAGCCAGAAGCTTTTAATTGATCTCAAGCTCACAAAGTTCCACCTGGAAAGTGGAAATCAGATCAAATTCTAAAACATATAAAATAACAGCATATATGTATAAAAACCCAATCAGAAAAATAGGGCTCAAAACCAACATACAGGTAGAAAACACTTAAAGGGTAATGTACATTAATAATAAGGAAGAGCAAGGAAAATATGGATTGTTTTTCTTGTCTATTTGGGGGAGTAAGGGGGGAAGGTGATAACACAACCGATGATCCCAAGAAGGTCAGAGTATTTAAAACCTTTTTCGCTTGTCAGCTGCAGGCACATGACTAGCATAATTAACATTCATGACAAAGGGTTAAGAACTCAGTCTAAACCAGGGAAGAAGTAAGACAGGAGAGTGTAACGAAATGTTCTCAAGTCAGTCAGACTAGACAGACTATGGCCTGGGATATTTTAAGAATGAGGTGAATTAGTCAGATTAGCTATTACTTGAGAATTCATGAAAGATGGCTAAGAGATATAAGACTGGGAAAGGACAAAAATAACAGCTGCCTTTTAAAAGAAGAGGGAAAAGAGCAGAGGAAGAAGAGCCTGGAAATAATAAACTAATCACTTCAATTTCAACTCACAGAAAAAAAAATCTAGAATCAATCACACTATTTGCAAACACTTGAAAGACAGCAGAAAAAGTAATAGCATAAAAATTAATTTGCTAATGCATATCTTTTTAAACCCATTTACTTTACTTTGATGCTGTCATATCACAAAATTAGGGTTTTACAGGGAACTGTATTCAACATTTTTATTAATAATCTGGATAACAGTCTTATTACTTGCAGATGAGACAAAGTTGGAAAGAAGTGCAAACATAAATGTGTTGGATGACATAATTCAAATGCAGAATTATCTTGAGAAATTGCAGTAGTGGAATGAAAAATGGATGAAATGCAACAGGGATGATATACTGCATTTAGGTGGGAATAATAAAATAAAAAAAAAATACAGACCAGGGAATGACTTTTTAAGAATTAATTTTTCAGAGAAGTACCTGGAGGTAATAGGTCACAAATTGAAGATGTATCAAAACTAACAATCTATTGCAAATGCAAGACACAAGGAATATGCTGTGATCTATAAACAGCAGTATAGCCCTCAGGCCTTCCTTTTTTGTACTACTAGAACCTTGGTAGAGAACTTGGTCCCTTTGGGGCACTACACTTCAGAAAAGACATGGGCCAACTGGAGAAAGCCAAAAATAGTGCAAGTGGTCAGAGGTAAAAAGAATGTGATCTATGATGAAGATTTTAAAAGTAGAGATTATTTAGCCTAAGAAAGAGAAAAAACTGAAGCACACATGGCAATTCTTTTCAAGCATAGAAGAGAATAATCTGACCACCATTTCCACCATAGAAGAATTCAGAAATTTAAATTGTAGCAAGACTAAGGGTTAGGCATTAAAGAAAACATTCTAATAATAAACTTGTGAATTTCTCATACAGGTGGCTTTGGGAGGTAGAGGGTCTTTATCACCGAGACGTGTTAGAAAAGTTAGTCAAGAAAATACCAAAAATTAGGTAGGGACATTAATCCTTCTCTAGGACACATGAATGAACTACGTCAAGAGTAGGTAGCCTGTAGGTTTCAGCTGCCTTTGGCTCCTCAGTAATTCAAATGTGGTTACCATGTCAAAATGATGACACATCAAGTGTGTCAAGTACATGATGAGCAGGTGGTCTGTTCTGGTGTGGGAGCTACTGCCCAATCTGAGTCTCCACCTATGAAAAGAAGTAGTCATCAGGTCCTGTTTAGAGCAAAGACACCCATTTTCCTGGAACCCAGCTTTATATTCAGCTTGCCCCTCATCCCATGGTGGAGCTCTGGAGTCCTGTAAGAACATTGCTGTTCATAAGACTCCTCCTTTTTGGCCTCTGCAAGGCGTATGGTGTGCATCACATGGCTTCTGTCCAAGGTAAAACATTGTTATGCAGCCCCATTAATCAGAAAGGCTGGACACTCCCCGAACTGGATGACTCTTGAGGTCATTTCTCTGTCAGCTGACTTTTGCCCTCACTGCCTTTCAGTAGTGTTATGACCACTGAGAATCATCAAAGTACAAACATGCAGGATGAAATGAGTTTGAAATAATCTTGTGCAGCAATTTCACCCAGGCAGTGGCTGAGGGCCAAAGGACATTAGATCATGTGGATGGAGAGCCAAACCTTTTTCTACGAATGGAATGGAAAGTCCATAGGAGAATGCAGTGGAGAAGAGAATGAATTGTCAAGCAAGAAAAAAGGGTCCAAGATCTGCATTTTGACTGCAAGGTAGTTATGGGTCAATTAAGATCTCTGAAGGGAGAACTATCAGTGTAATCCCATCAGCAAAAAAGGCTCCAGAATAGGGAAACCTGGGAACTACAGACCAGTGGGTCTGATTTTTACACCTGATTAGATGGATGATACAGAATAGGGTTGGGAAGCAGATGAATGAACATGGTCCTTTGGGAGAGTCAAAAGTGCTATTTCACATCATCTTATGAACTTCCATGTATATAACAATATTCTGCTTTGAAAGACAGCTCTGTAGAGCATTTGAATGATACTCTAACAAAATAATATTAAGACAAGATTTTCCTCTACTGATGTTACGTTTTCCTCAAAATGGTGAGTTGATGTAAAAAACCAAGCTCTTCAGAAAAAGGTCATCCTCAATAGCAAGCGTATCAGTTATGTACAGAAGGCAACAACATGCATTCTGTCAACCTGTCTGTCTTGAATCCCTTGCCATCACACAGACTTAAGACCTGTCAATTACAGGCTTTACGCTGAATCATAAATTAAAGGATGTTACTGTTCCTGGAACTAGCAGACTTCTGAAAACCACAAAAGAAGTTACTCTGTGGTTTTGTTTTCATTCTTCAACTAGCCGAAGAAATTTAAATCTCCTGCTTCATACACTGTGACCTTGGTCAAATTCTTGTCTGTTGTCTTTTGCATGGTAACACTAGCATTTTAGCTTAAAGTGAATTTGAGTACCCAAATAATCAAACACAGTCTCTGCTCTAGCTTCTGTGATCTCCTTTCCACGTAAATCTGACAGACATGAGAACTTGGGGTGGAAAGGGGGAACATGTAGCAAAGGTTGCAGAAAAATGCTCATAAAATGGGTAGAGAACAGGTGCATGCTCTGAGCAATAAAATGTAAAATACTTTGAAAAGTGTACCAGTTAGGCCTCTAACATATTGGAATTTAGGAATCTAAGTGCAGGAAAGCAATCCAAGTAAGCCATGTTTAACGTGCTTAAACCTTTGAGACACTTTAGACACTAGCATTTTAGGCAGAAGCTTCAGTGGACAGCTAAACTTGTGCTACTGGCAGAAGGAAATGGAGGACAATGTGGACACATAGGTGTAGGAAGTGGTCTCAGGCTCTGGATTTCAGTTTTGAAGTATGTGCCTGGTCACAATCTTCAATAAGCACTGAAAAAACTAAGGATGGGATTCAGTTAAGATCCACAGGGCAACACTTGCACATTATTTACCTTAAAATTGATTTATGTTTTCCATTGTTCATTTGCAGTAGTTCTTCTGGCTAATGCACCTGTAAGATGCAGGACAGCCTGTGTAGTGCTGGAAGCAGGCCAGGACACTAGGTTTGAAATTCCTTGCCTTAAAAAAAAGGGCATTGAATATACTGGCTGAAGCAAAACCTTCACTTCTACTCTCCTCCATCTCCCTTCTTAAGAAACAAAGCAAGCAAAATATCTCCATTGTCACTTTTCTTTTCCCAGAGAATCTGAAAGTCAATGTATTAATTACACAGTCTGATAGGTTTTCGTTTTATATTAGCTGTGGATAACAACATGATGGATGCCTTAGAAGCAACAGAGAGAGGAAGAGACTGCAGGCTGTGGCAGGGTGTTCCTGCATTTTCCTTCCTCACTTTGCTTGTGCCTTCCTCTCCTGCATGCATGTTCATATTGATTCCTTGGAGATTAGTTCCTTAAAGAAAATTTTGTGTTTCCACAGATATTTGTTGGTTAGGTAATTATTCTGCTTTCATGTAAAGTATTCAGGGGAGCTTTGCTCTGTAGCTTTAAAGGAAGTAACCCAGACAACCCACAACCTAAAATTTTCCACATATTCAGAAGCTGAGAGCAGAGCTGCTATTAAATATTGTTTTTATTTTTGCATACAGCAAGCACTGTGCATTCCCAGCTCTTGGTACAAGTCTGATCATGGTTGGAAGATGTATTTTATTAGTGTGGTTTCTTTTCGTGGCAAGCAATCGCGTGCCATAACAAAATAACCTAAATGGTACTTTTTTCTGCAATTCAACTTATGATGGAAATTTAGATCAAAAGAGTGCTTCTCTTCTTTCAACTATTTGTATATCTTAGATGAATAGACAACATTAAGAAGGTGAAGTGAGGAAAGAGGAGGCATTAACCCACCCACTGCACAGAATTTTGACTTGCTCCTATCCTATGAACAGAAATTTTAATGGAACACACAATATGTGCTTAAAAGATTGACTTACTCCCTGTAGAAGGGAGTAGAATTTATCACTTAAATTTCACACAGCACCAGTGGACTTTTTTAATTTCCTTAAGGGGGAAACACACATTTATCTGACTGATTCTCTATCTTATTTCTAAAAGACTAACATGTTCCTTTTACATCCTCTATTTTTTTGTTACCATCTAAATAAGATCAGTGAAGATTAGTTGGAGAAAGACGTTATATTACTGAAAAAATAGGATTCGTAGTCCCTTTGCCTGGAGACCAGTAACAAGTGGAGTACCACAGGATCAATACTTGTACCTGTCCTGTTTAATATCCATATCAATGACCTGGAGGAGGTAATGTGCACTCTCATCAAGTTTGCAGATAACACCAAACTGGAGGGACCAGTCAACACGCTCAAGGGCAGGGCTGTCTTCCAGCGGGACCTAGACAGGCTGGCAGAATTGGCTGATGGGAACCATGTGAAATTCTGCCAAGACAAATGCAAAATCCTGCGCTGTGAAGAAAGAAGCCTATGCAGTGATAGAAGCTGAGGACTGACTGTGCAGGGAGCAGTCCTGCTGAGAAGGACCTGGTGGACTTGGCAGACAGCAATCCGCCGTGTGCCCCAGCAGCAGTGAAGGCCAACAGCATCATGGGCTGTGTGAATAGGAGAACAGCCAGGAGATCAAGAGAAGTGATTACTCCCCTTCACTTGGCAGTCATGAGATGACATCTTGCATACTGCATCCAGTTTTTTCCCCCTCCCTACAAGACAGACATTGCCAAACTGGAGCGAGCCCAGTGGAGGGCCACAAGGATGCTAATGGGCTGGAGCATCAGCCCTGTGAGGGGAGCCTGAGGGATAGGGCTGCTTCTGCCTGGAGAAGGGAAGGCTTTGGGGGCACCTCAGAGCAGCCTTCCCCTTGCTACAAGCAGGTCACTGAGAAGACAGAGCCAGGCTCTCCCCAGCAATGCATGGTGGCAGGAGAGACAATGAACATAAGTTGAAATGAGAAGTTCAGAGTGGAGAAGAAAGGAAACTTTTTTCCCCATGAGGACAGTGCAGCAGTGGAATAGGTTGCCCCAAGATGTTGTACAGTCTCCATCCCTGGAAGTTTATGAAACCTAACTGAGTAAAGCCTGGAGCAGCAAGGTTTGACCCTGCATTGAGCACGAAGTTGGACTAGGGACCTCCTGAAGACCCTTCCAAGCTGAATTTTCCTGTGATTCTATGCTTGTGTTAAACACAAAGCAAAGGAAATAGGTAAAAACATAGACTTAAGCTGCAGGTAAGAATACAGAATATGAACGACGTCTTGATTTAATTTCAGTCTCCTGCAGTTTTTCATGCAGTTTTGAAAAATAAAACCCGTTTTTTGTAATTTAATATAAGTAGGTCCTCACTCAAGAGAAACACATTCATACCCACTTAAACTGAAATTTCAAACTACTCAGACTAGACTTCAGAGTCTCAGGCTTCGTCTCAAAGCTCAGAAGGTAGAGCAATATCAATTAAGAGTGCATTTTGACATATTGTATTGGCAAAATGTCCAGCAACAAAAAAGTCACTTTATTTCCTTCCAGTATCAACTCTACCAGTGAAAGAAACCCTTTTTTTCAAGCTTGGACCCTGATGTGGACACCATTATATTGATCTAGAAATGTATATACTAACATAGCTTTTGCTGACTATAGGAAACTATTGCCTGCTAAACCAAGCAACCAGAGTTTGACTGGTGTAACTCCACCTATCGCAGATTTTACCAATATAGCTACCTTTATGCTGTGCAAGCACCGACATAATCCAGTGCTTACAACAGGCATTCACAGCTAGTCTTGCAGAAATTACTGCCAGTAATAACATAATGTGCACTAGCTGTAGCCACTTTAAAGGGAAGGAACCTCTTCCAGGTGAAGAACTATTATGAACTGAGCTGTTGGAATCCTATTTGACATGTGTTGATAAACATTGTGTTATACACTGTTTTAGAGTGGTTTTGAGGATTCCTGAGAAGGTGAACACACATACACAGACTATAAGGGGAAAGCAAGCGTTTCATTAACTACAGTCATCATTACACTAAGGGTATCTTGGAAAGCAGTTGTCTTACTGACCCGAGGACCATGAGAAAGATGGACCATCCGTACATTCTTGTGTCGCCTTGCGCCACGAGCTCAGCCCAGCAGTCGGTAGGTGCCAGCTTTACGTTGGCATCCCCACGGAGGCAACGGTGACCTCGCTGTACACCGGCCCACTGTTCTTCGGGAAATCCCGGTATTTATACATTTGCAGAGGAAACAGGTTTTGATACACGTGGCCAGTGGGTGCTGAAACACGCCTCGGTTGCCGACTCTCAACATAGGGAGCCTACGGTGCATGCGCTCGCTGGTCAGGCGTGCTGCACGAACCATAGCCACCCCCTCTATTGGTTCGTAGGCTTTGTACACGCAGCATATTACCATAATCCAGCATTCATGTATTAACCATGCTCAAGCCAATAGCAAAATGTAGCAAGGCAAGCAAAATTATAAATTGTGCTTTATATTCCTTCATTATTGCACGTTCCTCCACGTCCTCCCCTAACATTGCTCAACTTTCTTATCTCTGTGTTCAGCATTTCAAACAATAGACAATAAATCATCTGTTTCTTGGCTATCTACTTCTCACCCAGTGTCCATCCACAGACCAAAATTCCATCTTTTAACCCCTCCGTACACATACACTAACACAAACAGAGAGCAAAACCAGATTCAGCCATCATTTCATTTTCTGCGCCTGGTTCCAGAGCATCACGCTCAGAAAGGAGAGGGCTTTCAATACACTGTTTGGAATGGACTGAAGTGGGAACCGCGTGTACAGAGAAAAGAGTACTTACATTAGCTGGTGTTGGTATTATTGGATATTATGTCAGAACAAACGGTCAGAATTCAGGTATCCTTACTGAGTGTTTTCAAGCCAGACTTGCTTTTCCAGGCTTTTTAAGGGGACTGGAGGGAATCTGGAGGAGTGATAATAGTGTAAATGAAAAAGGGAAGTACACAGGCATACATGAAATTATACATAGTTTGAAAGGTAGATGTTTCCTAACAGATATATAAAGAATATAATCAATTCCTATATTGTTGCTGAGCTAAATTTAAGATTCATGCTTCATAAGATATCAAACTCAGATATTCTGAAGCTACTTTCTGTGGATGATTAAAATACTACCAGACTAGCAGCACAGAATAAGTGTACTATAATATCCCCCCAAATCCTCCAATGAAACTGAGTATACTAATTATTAAAAAAAAGAGAGACTTTTTTCTTTTTTCCTTTTTTTTTTTTTTAGTAAGAGAGAAGCCAAGAGATCACTGACCATCTATTATGCTATTTACTTGTATTGGAGCAATGAAGAAAATTCAGAACATTTATCCTACAGACACGTAACACACACCCTTGTACTTTTGCAGCTCCAGGACTGGCTGTAGACAGTGTGGAGACTCAAAACCTAATTTAGGGGCGAAGTCCTGATTATTTAAAAAAAAAAAAATCTCTTGTTTTCCAACTTCAGAGAATCTATTTAACAAACTTGCAACCCCCTCCTACCTGTGTATTGATGACCTTCACCCTTCCAAAGCCCCCCTGCTACCCAAGCCAGGACCCCAAACCAGCACCTACCTACACTCTTACCAGTCTCCTGTCTTCCCAGCCCCATCCACACCCCCTCAAGCTTTCTGATTGAAAATTACTTTGGCTGCTTTTGCCTAAATCTGGTCTTGTGGGCAGTGAACTGTGTTTGACATTAATCCCCATGAAAGTAAACCATCTGCCATGTGAAGAAGTAAAAAAACCCACTATCTAGTATACCAAAAGTGCAGGGAGGTATAAATCCACAATATCTACTGATTTATTATTATCTATGCTTATTCGTACATATAATGAGGGAGCAGTGAAGTATTTTCCCTGGTTTATCTACGTGGTATTTTAGATGTTCAACTCTCACTGCTACTTGGCCAATACAAAATAGTTTGTAATAATCTCAGATCTCGTTATGTTACAGGAATGTTGTGTTAAACAAATACCATCTCTGGAGCTGGAATACAGTTCTTCCTCTCCTAAAACAGTGCTCCAACCACAAAACTAGAGAGCCAGGACCAGGTCTGTGGTTGCAATTTCTAACCCAATGAGTTACTAATCATGCTTTGCCATAGCTTCAGTGGCAGCAGGTTAAGAATGAAAGGCCTGAGGAACAACCGCTAGTTTGGCAGCACAGGCATCTCCCAGGAGATGTGGATGTGAATCCCCTAACCAGGGGGATTAATAGCTGTCCTTTGCACATATATTAATGGAAAGGCTATGGTATTCCTTGACACTGTTGAAAGAATAGAGAGTTCTGTTTCTGTCATTTTTTAAATGAGGAAAAGGCAAGAGATGATTCTGGTGTAGGAATAAGAAAGATATATCTGTGTGCCCTTAGTTTAAAACCTCAGTGACACTTCTGGCAGATAGTTATCGACATGTCAGATTTCAATTCCCTAAGCCAATCAAAAATTGATGAGGTCACATCTCGCAGTCCATCTTGCCCCAGCTCCGTGTTTTTACCCACTCCGGTTGGTCTGGCACTCACAGGAGTGGGCAGAGAGCCAGCCTGGAGTGACAGCCTGGCTGAGGACTGATCACTTGCTGTTTGCAGGTCGGCCTTCGAAGCACACCAGCTCCCTGGAGCCAAGCAGCACCCAGTCGCACAGCTCCTGGTGCAAGAACAAGGGAAGGGCAGCACCAGCCTGAGCAGCGAAAAGTGCCGGGAACAGCACTGTCCCCCGCCACGGTAACCCAACAACTTCCATGTGGTGGCACCAGCATTTGTGTTCATCGAACCACAGCAGGGAACTTGGGTGAGCTACAATTCTCTTCTATTCTGGGTTCATTTCAGAGGGGGCTCTGCATCATGGCTTACCAAATGATTGTCAAACTCTCGCAATGGTGGCTTGTGTGGCTCTTGTCCCACCTCCGTTGCATGAGGAAGCCAGATGCTGAGCCGGCCCGGGGGGGTGGGGGGGGTGGGACGACGCTGCAAGGGCCTTAAAGATCAGTATGTCACTGCTGAAGTCACTTTTGCACATGTGGGTCTCTCTCTGGTACTTTGTCAATGTAAATGATGCCTAAATAAAATAACCTGACGGCACTATGCTCATTTTGACTGTTTTCTTTCCTAAGGTGTTTCTTAAAGGAG
>NW_009195369.1:0-27822 GCF_000690835.1 Fulmarus glacialis | reverse complement strand
CGGGGGTTGCCCTGACCCAGGTGCAGGATATAAGAAAATAAAAAGAAATTCAGTGAAAAAAACCACTACTCTTATTAATATACGTGTTCATGAAAATGTTTTAATTAGTCCTAGACTGGTCAAAACCACACAGAATCTAAGCTCATGGAGAATATAGCCCCAATGGTTCAAGTACCTTCAGAACTGCTATTAGTGTTTCAGGGAATATTTTGCTATTTTCAGAGACTGCCTGAATATGAATACACCACTTAACCAGCTGGTGTATATGTGAAACATTTTCAACATGAATCATTGCTATTTATTGAAAAAAGAGTAATACCAAGGATCCTGCACCAATGGGTTTTATTCTTGATCAAAACAATAATTTTGTCAATTTGTTAGAATTTGTATATGTGTGAGTTTTCCATCTAATTTGCATTTTATAAGCTACTATTTTTTTTTATTACTTAATTTGGTTTAACAGCACCCTGAAAATGGACTGGAAGTCCCAAAGGACATCATACAGACCATGGAAAACGTATTTAATTAATATGAATTAATTTTGCAAACTATGTCATTGTGTATGCTTATTTAACTTTCTAGAATTAAGTTAAATTATGTAAATGAGTCAAAATCATTCTAGCTTCTCATGACTACTCCTTATCCCAGTAACACTTCATGCTTTTAAATGCATTCTTCTTTGGAAAAGAGTGCTCCAAGAATCCATACCTTCCAATAACCCTCTGAACAAAATCAGAGGATGAAGGGATCTGTTATGGAGGAGAAAGAAGGGGTTTCATGCAAATGAGGTTATTTAGGAAGAAAAGTCTATAGAAGATGTTCCTAATTATATCACACATGCATGTATATTTTCTTCTTAAACTGAATCACCTGAGTTTTTTTCTTACCTACCCTATGGCTTATATCTATAAATTTTGACACCAGCTAGTTCTGCTCTGTTCCCTTCACCCTGTGTCGGTTCTTGCCCTGCGTTTTGAGCAGCAGCAGTGGCTGCTGTGGAGGAGGCTGCCCTATCCATTGCTCCAGAAAGTCTCCACCTGACTCCCCACCCTGGCTTTCCTGAGCACAAAAGCAGGCCCATCCCTGACAGCAGGTTCAGAATAACAGGTTTGGTTTGTTGTCCTGCTCCACCTCGATGATGGAGCACAGGACTGCCGCACAGGTATCCCTCAACAGCACCGCTAACCTGATGAACACACTTATGATCTCTTTGGCATTTCTTGGCTCTTCTTTTGGTACAGGATACAACCCTTGTACTTATCTCTCTTTCTTCATCCCAATCACTTTCCGAAAAACAGCCTGCCCTGCATTACTTTTAGCAGTTTGCTCCGTCTGTACCCAAATATGTACTTCTGATACCATTACCAAGGTAAACTGGGCCCTGTAGGATGTTAATGACACAGTTACCCATGAGCAAGGTATGGCACCTAGGAATACTTGGTAATGCATGGCAAGTTGTAAGGGCCCCAGTTCTCCCCTCTTGCTATCTGTGGAGGCTGAATGTTTCTTACTCAACTCCCCTTCACTGCCTGTAAGATCCAGCCCTCCTTCTCGATACTTTGTGTAACTTTTACTAGCTGTCATTTGTGTTATTTGCTATGTTCAGCAATTTCTCATGTCAAACCCAGAACTGGCCAGGGCTCCCATAACAGTCAATCCTGTAGGTAGACAGCATGGGCCTGAGCTAGAGAGCAATTTGAAGAGTCAAACTATTGAGCTAGGTTGTCAGGCCATTATGTTTGCAGATTCTCTCATTGCTGAGAATATGTGCAAAAACAATTGGTACTTGTTTCCTAAATGCTAAAGTCTTCTTGACCCAGTATTATGTGTTGTCATGGACAGCTGAGAGAACATGGAAATATAACACAGTGTCGTACAGAGTGTCCTAACTAATTGAAATTATAATTTCTACTAGTGAGAAGAAATCAAATAATGCCAGCCAGGTATCCAATTGCACACCAAAACTAGAAAACAAAGTAAACAATTGTGAGTGGGAATCATTAGTCCACATTATGGCTAAACACTCTTTATATACATGCCCGTATCTCACCAGGATTTGTTTTCGGACAGCCATTCTTCACTGACACACTGATCTAACCCAAGGGTTATCTTGCTAGCAAAAGTAGTCAATCCAAGAGTTATGGCATCTTCGTATAGATGAGTTTTTTGAGTACATGCTGATTGACCAGTTCACCTGGTGATTCACTGACTCCTTCTTGTATCTTGGTCAGTTCATCTGGAAAATAGAGGCAACATACATCTACTTTGCAAAATTGTTTGATGATGCTTAAAAACTGTGTTGAAAGTGAAAATAGCTGTCAGTTAATTAAGCTAGGAAAAAAATGTTTTTTTTCCTTAATTCCACTTTGATCAGTAGTCATGGTTGATTTCTCCTATTTTCCATCTTGAAGTATTATGGTTGAGGATGTCATCCAACTGCACACCCACATTTCAATGCCATCCTTCACTGTTTTGAGTCACATTTTTCCAGAAATGTATTTGCCATCTCTGTTCTGTGATTCAGAGGTGATGTTCTCTCTTGTCACTATTGTTCCATATCTTACCATCTTTGAACCCTATTCCTGCATGGTAGCTGTGTTGGAAGATATCTGCCTTATAGCTTCTGCCAATTTATAGCATAATGTGTCTGTTAGCATCCTGCCCACCATGCACAGGAATATTCTTTTTCCAGTTAAAGTATTTATTTATTCAGGCCTTTTATTCAGATATTCCACTCAAAGCATTTCTTCAGGTAATGCCAACAGGAAAATCCATTTGATTTCAATTGCAAAATAATTATTTCAGACCTGGTGGCTTATCAAAATTCTATCCCAAGGAAGAATGCCAAATATACTTTTAAGGAACACTATTAACATCGTCAATATTCTTGGGAAAGAGGAAGAGATATTTTATTGGGAAAATGAGATATTTAATTACTTACAGATTGTTACAGTGTAGCAATGGAATATTATGGAAGCTTCCGATAGTTCTGTGCCTTTTATTAGGAATGCAAATTCCAATGTTACTAATCTGAAAGTCATCTGAGCTAAGTGGAACTTGATCTACTTTTGGTTTGGGTTGACTGTTGTGGTTGCCTGAAAGTAAGAAGAAATGTTTACTGCATTACACTTCAATCCTATATCTTACTTTCCTAAGTTAATAAATCACTTGAAATTTGGAGTGGAAATATTAACATTGTTTTACATATATTTTAAGCAGCAACACCTTATTCCCTCAATG
Organism: Fulmarus glacialis; assembly: GCF_000690835.1. Taxonomy (NCBI): domain Eukaryota; kingdom Metazoa; phylum Chordata; class Aves; order Procellariiformes; family Procellariidae; genus Fulmarus; species Fulmarus glacialis. The sequence continues at coordinate 24,582 of NW_009195369.1, read as the reverse complement.
TGCTTTGTGATAGTTCCTTTCATCAGCTCTTGAAACTCTTGGTAACTCACAGTTGTTTCTGCAAGAAATTGATGAAGGTGTGAAATGTATAAGGAAAAGGAATGTTCTGACCTAGCGTCTCCCAGAGATGAGAGGACATTCTTCCTCTAATTAAATGTATCCTCAGCCCATATGATGTAAACCAATTAATGTTTTTTTCTCACTGACCAACTCCACTCTTTTTGCATGTTAAGGAGGCTTTGACATCCCCAACTAATTAATTTTTCTATTTTTCCCCCAAAGCTCATTTTACTTCAACTTGCTATTGACCTCCACTTCTGATCATCATGACCCTGGTGTCTTTATTCAAAATTACTACTGAAAAAAAAGAGGACATAGCAGGAAAAAGGGCTCATCAGGATCACTAATTATTTAATATAACTGCACAATATCAAAACTTATTATACAAGTGTACTGTATTAATTAAATTCTTCAGCAAATGAAGAACCTATCTGTGTTAGGTCCAGCACTTTTGTTACAGGATCTAAAGGTATAAAATGCAGCCAATGTACTTTAAGGACTGATTCCATTTGAATTTGTGTGTACATAGCATTTCTAGAGAACTTGGCTTAGAAATCACACCTAATGTAAGCCAGCTCAAATTAACTTATATCAGTAAAACTGCATCCAGTTGTGCCATGTCTGAATACACACCCAGTTTCTCCAGAATGGTTTCTTACGTTAAAAATATAAATTATTTAAGCTGGGAAATAAATTATCTGATTTGCTATATACTCAATTATAATGTAGGTTGTGGCTATGCTCCCAGTTATATACAAATAGAGGTAATGCATATCCGTTTCTCCACTGGGGCTTAGAAGCATATATTAAAAAAAAAGAGTTACCGTGGCTATAGGGCTATCTGCAATTTATCAGCATCTTCATTCCATGCTTTCTCTTTTTTGTGTGTTTTTTTCTGGTCTCCTGCTGGCGGGTCACACTGTCTTGTCTACTGGTTTATTTATCACATGTGGCTGGAGCTGGCACCAGGGCTTCTTTCCTTTGAGAGTCGGTAACTGGAGATATTCAACAACAAAAGAGCCTTCTCTGAACCAAAGCATTGTTTATTTAAGCACTGAGAACAAAGTATAAGCTGGAAAAAAGGCATTTCAAAACAACCAACAGTGTAAACATATGTCTATTTTACATATACTCCTTGAGAAGATGTTACAGTCTGCTCAGCAGGCCTGTTTTGTTTGGACACCCTCAGGAGGTCATTGAACATCAGTCTGGTTTCCTGCTACTGAACAACCATTACCGAACCCTTGAGACTGTGCCCTTTTTGAAACTGCTACAGCCCTGTAGATTTCTGAGTTTCCAGTTCTAGCTTGTACAAACATTTACTCTCAGCAACCCTCAAGCATTTAGAAAAAAGTAGCTTAGACTGAGTTTTGAGCCTCTCTGTTTTGTTTTTATTTTTTATTTCTCTTCCTTGCCCTTGCTACCCACATAGGAAATAATTAAGACACAGCTAATCATGGGCATACTAGTGAGTTAGTCAAGGTTAGTCCTAAACATAGCCCAAACTCTAAACCAGCTTCTCTTTTATCTCTTTTATGCATTTGCTTTTTTAAAAAATGGAAAAGATATTTGCTGCTAATAAAAAAAAAAAAAAAAATCCAGTAGTTTATTACTGAGAGTTATATCCACAAAGTAACTTATATGCTCCCCTGCTGCTTCAGCTGCCTGAGACCAGCACCCAGGGACTGCTGAGATTCCACAAGTGATGTGTAGTTGTCTAACATTTGACTGCTTCGGTGTTTATGCTCCCATTATGGTAATGGAAAAAAGCCAACATTTTCTGTGGGGTCTAGAGAATGATTTACCTGCTTTGTGCATACGGGGGCCCAGCTCTCACCTTGGGGATGGTGGGGTTCAGCCCTACCAGAACTTGATAGTCCTTGGGAAATTCTTTTTGAGTCTCATTTCCCCCCTGCCCAGTGCAGGTATAACATGTATTCCAGCACTGAACCCAGCACCACAACACATAGGAACAGGGAACATGCACCCAAATCCACAGCTGGCACTAAAGCCTTCGGCGGGGACGGCTATCCCCAGCCTTGCGGAGACAGGCATGTGGCAACGTCAGCTGCACGTGAAAAGCAACATGTAGGCCAGAGCAAGAAGGCCAAGGCACCGCAACTGGCCTGTGATCTCATTCTGAGATAAGCGATGATGATTTGCTGTATGATGCTGTTTGGCACAACCTTCCTTTTTGCACTATGTTTTGCGATGCAAGCAAGTTCAGTAAATATGTGCCAGAGTTATGGTGCATTCATGCACCTGCAGAGTAGCCCTGAGGGGATTTCCCTGGCTATTCCCAAATTCGGGAAGACAGCCACGTTGGCAGTCAGGGCTTAGTGCCAAAAGGAGTGCCTGGCACAGCCATTTTTCTGTTTCAGACATGCAGCAATATTATCATCTTGTTAGGTTTAATTTGATAATGAATCACCTCTTCTGTTCTTGTCTGGTACAATCGCTGTTGCACTGTATGCACACACACACACACGCCCACAGGTTTACCCCAAAATTTTCTATTGAGATCCCCACAAGCTAAAGAATTATTATAGTCCACTTAAGGCAGATGTATGAGACACCTTAGGGTATTTTAAGCAGCACAAAGTGCCTCTGTTAAGAAAACCGTCTCTGATCTCTATTTTCAACCTGAAGAAACATTTCCTAGACCTTTCTGACTCTATTGGCCATATTCATAGGGGAGCATAGCTAGCACAGAATTCAGATGTAGGCACCAGTACTGTAGATAAAGAAAGTCAAAATCCCACTACAGATGACCTTAGGTCCTTCCTGCACTAAAACCTTCTAGGCTTACTTGTTGAGTGAGCATCTGTAAAACCACTTGCATTCTTCACTACATGCTCTTGGAAATATTTTTCAGCCACAGATTTTATTACCTATAGTTTTATTTCTTACACACTGAAGATATTCATTAAACCTCAGGATAACTATTTTTAAAATGAAAGACTTTTCTCCATGACATAATCACACGAGAAGTCTATCAGATAGCCAGTCCATTATACATTAATATTTATTGCATTTCATACATTTTTTGTTAGCTATTGTATAGAACTAACATAGATGTACCAGCTTATCAGGTAGAACTTAATTAAAAGTTTTAGAGCTTTAACAACTACTTTTTTCGACATGACCTTTTTCACAAAACTATGTTGAATTATAGCAATTAAATCAACATTCTACTATTGCTTACTGAATCTTCTATAAATTTTCCCCTTTTTTTTTGACGTGACATTTAGGTCAAACAAACAGCCTCCAATCACTCAGCTCAACTGCTTTAACCTTTTTTTATATTAGCACAACATTGACAGTCTTTCATTTTTCTGCAATTTCTCAGTACTTCAAGAATTATTAGTAATTATGATAGAAGACTAGAGTTCCCCTCAGTTAACTCTTTTAATGTTTTTTTTAGTGCAAATCACTATGCTGGTTGAAAAATATTTATGTCCTTAACAGATGTTGATTTATACATCCTTTGGTTACTAATAGAGCAGAAAGTAGTTCATCATCTTCTTGTAATGTGTTCCATTTCCATGCAAACAGAAAATAGAAAAAACTTCAAACAGTTTTGTCTTTTTGTGTCACTAATGGTCTTATATTTCCATCTGGAAATGGTCATTCGTTATTTCTTTGACAACTTTAATTCCCGAAAGACTTCTAAATTCATTCCTGTTGGCCCAAGATACACCTAAAAATGAAGATTTTTTGGTTGTTGTTTTGGGTCTTTTTTTTTAATGGTTTTCAACTTCCTTTGACTTTCCCCTACTAAAAGAATGTCTAGATCATTAACTTCCTGAAGGTCACTCAGTAAATATAATTTCACTTTCATTTCATTCAGTCTTTACCATTGACCTGTGAGGTGCTGTTATGCCTTCTAGCGATTGCAGTCCATTGTGCCCTCTCTCTCAGGCTCTGAGGCAGCCTCACCACAGCTCTCAAGACTCATTCTGATCATTCAACTTCATGGATGCAATTAATTGGTTCAGCAAATGAAGAAACTACACCATGAGATATGTAGCATGGACAAGAGTGGCCATACTTGAAAATGACACCTGATTTGTAACCTTTGTGAGTCACCACAGCTCTGAAAGCAAACTAAAATTAAGGTCAAGCAGGCACCAAACTGTTAAGATTTGCCTTGATGTAATGAATATTCTGATTTTATATATCCACCCTGCTATAAATTATTTATTTCTAATACAATATGAGAGAAATGTAGAATTTCGTAAAAAGTACGTTTTTCTTCCAAGTCAAAAAACTGCAGCAGAAGACTCAGGACCTAGAACTTCATCTTGTCCAGGTTATTTCATTTTCCCCTTTTAACAACCTGAAACTCTGTATACTGCAAGTAATAGCACGGTACTTTGCATTGCTGTCTCAGGTAAGGTGATGCATTGGTTAATTAAGACTTTGCAGTCAGGCCAACAACAACAGTTGAGCTCATGAAATTCCCATATAAATACAATTTATGTGAGTTCAGTGACTCTTTACAGAATAATTTTCAAGCCTACCTATGGCTCCTACCAGCTGCTACTCTCAGAATGTATCAATATTTAAATGTAGGATCACTGAGAATTAAGACTTGGTAGCCCAGCTCCTTATGACTGTTGTGTGTTCCAACATAATTTGAGCGAATTGTTTTTTAGTGACCTTTGTCAGCTTGCTCTGACTGAAACTGTGCCTCCTAGGAGTGATCAACCATGTCACTGAATGCCCCCCAGTCAGTCTGATAAAAAGCTATTTGATAAGTGCTGAAACCACTTTCCTTCCGTGCCTCTAAGGCCAAGAATGGAGGAGGGAATAAAAAGACCCTAATGCAAAATTAGCAGCTATGTATGATTCCCATCAAGATGGGGAAAGAAAGACATTGATTGAGACACATCTCCGGTTCATTAGCATTGTTTGTCTTTGAGAAAGTTCTTGTCGGTCTGACAGATGAAGAGACATTGCTGAATAAAGAGAAAATGAAGATAACTGTGGTAAAAATAGAAAAAATAATGAAGGGCATGCTGTTAAAACTAATTACATTAAGATTGATATCACTTAGCAGAAGAATGTTACCTCATCTCCCAAAAATACATGATTGCTCATACACCATGATCTTCCTGCATTTTACAGGCATTAATAAATGTTGCACAAATGTTTGATTTCAGTACTCCATATTTTGGTAATCAAAACAGATTAGCAATTTCTGGGTTGGAGAACTCGTTCTCTACATGAGTGATATTAGGCAGCCTCTAGAACAAGCTCTCCATAAGAAGATCTATTTTCAGTGAATCTGCACTTATGCTTTTGAAATTTTACAGAACCAAGCCTAGGTAAAAAGGAGAAATGAATATTCAGTCTTTAAATTTGTTGGTCTCTAGGGATTGTAGCTACATAACTAATACATAATGAATAAACAAGACCGATAGCAGCGCCCATTAAAAACCTGTCCATAGTTATAGCCTGTTTACTTTGGCTTATTGCTTATCCAAATTTCAATTTGCTAGGCTGTAATTTCACATGTGATGTGAAATAAGGTTATCTTTATTAGGATGCTTTTTCTGTTCTTGGAAGCAGCTCTTATGCTACAATTATTTCAAAGATCAAAGCTGGGGAAAGGGTACCATTTTGTACATGATAGGCAATCCTGTGACTTCTAAAATAAGTTCACTGGGTAGTCCAGTTCTCTGAAACAGGATCTTGACCTGTGGCAAGCGTTTATGTCAGGGATATATAGCCTTTTGCCGTTCTCAGATATGCATGCCCAAATTAGGCCTACACATAAATGTTTGAAAAAACACTGCTTTGAAGAATGAGTTCAGCTCCTGACTCTGCCGTCCCATTTATACCAAACTCTTCACTTTAAGCATGAAGGGAGTCACCCACTTTACTTAAGGCCATAGTTACGTACTACACAAATGTTAGCAGTGACGCTGGCCTTAGGAGATCTTGCCTGCCCTACTACAACCATGAATGGCCACTTTTTTCTATCCACATCCTCTTGTGGCCACACCGTCAGCTGTATAAATCGGATGTCTAAAATAATCCAAGTTTAAAAAAAAAAGAAAAAAGAGAGGGAATGTAGTAAATAGGGCATAGGATCCCTATTGGAAATTGAAAATAAAAATAACAGACAGTCTATTCTGTACATTGGAAAACAACAGTTTATGAGTCTATAAGTAACTATTATAACATACTGCACATGTGCAAGATAAAGAAGAGTAGCAGTTAAAGTTACCCAGCTTAACGTCATTCTCGCATTATTTTTTTTAATCACTGCTGGATCATCATTGTAAGTACAGGGTAATATCCATCATGATTCATACTGAGGTACAAAAGTCAGGGGTTACTAGCACTTCTTCTCTGTTGAATTTTCATACCCATAGGTATACCAAACAAAACCTGTCCTGACAGCTATACAATGCACAATCATATAAATTGATGTGCTATATGTACATGTACATGTACTTGCAGTTGTGTCCATATGTCATGATGATTACAGTGCATTATTTCTTTGTGTTATGATAGCCCATAGCCTTTTCTCATTATCTGCTATCCAGACCCCTGAGAGCACCAGAAGTTCATGGCCTATCTGAGTTTTATGGATGATATTTATCCAAACACATGCTAAATATACTATTCTTCCCCGGCAGCATGAAAGAATGCTGTAACTGTAATTATGTCTTAGGCATCATCAAGATACATTTTAGAAAGAATAAATCATAAATTTATAAATCATTTGTTGGTAAGTGAAGAGCTTAGGCAGACACTTCTACACAAGCAATAAGTGAAATCTGCCAGTTAGACACAGATTTCCAAGTCTATGCTTAAAAATACTATTATTCTCCTGGCAATCTAAAGCACAACGAGGATAATCAATGCTTAAAACAAAAACACTCCACACAATATCTAGGGCTCAAAGAATGCAAGAAGAAAATCTGAAAGTATCATTCTCCAAGCACTTTGCCTACACTGCAAATTAGAAATGCATGCACTTCCTGCAGCCAGAAAACAGTTTAATTATGAGAGATGAACACAAAATCTCCATTGGCACAGATTAGCTTTGAAGTGCTATCACATAAGTGAGGATTTTGAAAATACCCTTGACCAGTTTTGTTGAAAATATATCACACTTCTATTTGTGTCAGCCTTAACCATACATCATGTCACTCCCTTTCATAACATTAGAGAACCTGATCACAGTTCCAGCATATTAAACTAATCATGCATATTTTATGCAAACATTAACCTTTAGTGTTAATCCAACAGCATTAAACGAAACCTATAATGAACCATAAAGGTGGTTTATAACGTACTGTGGTTGCCTTTTATGAGTGTTTTCATTTCTCTCACCAAAGTGTTTTAAACCTTAGAAAGAAATAGTACCCAGATGTTTACAGTGGAACTTTATGTAAATAATACTTGGCCCCTTTTCTGAAACAACTGAGTTATTATTTTACCTGTAAGCAAAGCAGAGGAACTTTCAGAATAACTGATTCCAAAAACTTTAGTACCTCATAAAAATGAACATTGTTAAGCTCCTTCCTGTGAGCTTTTTACATGGGCAAATTTCTTGTTTAATTGAATGTTTAATCTGTCTTGTTGCAGTTCACTCTAATAAGAAAACAGTTGTTCCTGTACAGAACATTTCATGTCACACATCCCAAGCACTTCACAAGATATGCACATCTTGTATCAATTATAAAAGAGATAAATTAGGTGCATAAAACAGAAACATGAAACTAAACTAAAAGTGTTATGAAATGTTGCAATAATACAATGGGATGGATCAAACCATGAGAATTGTGGTTATCTAAGGAGCAAAATAATACTGAAATTTTATATCTGTGTCCAGCACCTAAACCTCTACATCATTTGACCTATAGATTTATATTGGAAAACAGCTAATAGATAAATGATATTCATGTTACGATTACATTAAAACCTGCACAATAATTGTAAACAATGACATCAATAGAAAGAGTACAATAATATTGATATTTCAACTCATTCTGCTTAGACAGTAACATGGCCTTCAGCACCACAATGTTATGAAAAGCTCACAATCATTTGTAAAAATTTCGATACTCCTGAGAAGAACTATTCCTAACTTACAAATGGGAAAAGGAGGAAGACATGCAATCCTAATTTTTTTCAGGGTCAGACAGAATGTCTATAACATAAAAATTGCACGAAGTCCCAGACTAGGCAAGCCTTCATTTTTTTCTGTGAGTTTCCACAGTGAAATTAATAGGAAGTATTTGAGGAGAGAATGGTGAGGGGCTAAAAGATTTTAAAACATAAAAGTCTGACCCCCAAACAGAATAGCTTGAATGAAACCTTCCTAGTAACTTCATTGTCTTCAGGCTGTGATTTTGGCTCAGTACTATTAAAATAAATAAACATATGTCTCCAAAATTTCAGTTAACGGAAGTAAATTCCACAGTCAAGGAACATTTTCTATTATTTCTTCTGAAACACAAAAGAGCATAATTTGAAAAGCAAAAAATGTATCTGTCATCTCAAGTAATACAAGAAGACCTCCACACTTCCATACATGGCCAGGCTGGGAACACCCATCTCACTGTAATGGTAGTCAAATTGGCATTGCAGTGAACTGGTTTTCCTCTAAACAATGGCAAAGCTGGGACACGTGATGCTTCTTTTATATTCTGTGCAATGTCTCTTTTACCCTCAAGTGATGTATTAACAAGTCTCTTCAATGTTTTTTTTTCTTATCTCATTCACAATTGCCAGCTTCCCACAAGACTCCCTCTGGCAATTGACGGCCACATGTGATTTTGAGGTTTAGAAGTCCAATACTTTATTTAGAAACATTGAAAAAGTTCCTAGGTAAAAAGGATTAATGCTGTGGTAAAACGAAGCAGCATGTCAAACAGATTAAGCATTTCTTAGCATCTTACTTCCATAACTGGTCAACGTATAAATAGATATTCTGTCTCTAGGATAAGAATTTTCCTCCTGATGTAAGGAGACATGACATTTCCAAGAAGAGGAAAAAACCAAAACAGGGCAGCAACTGGATTAAGGGTCTTCATGCAAGACTGTAGCAAAGAGCAGAGGAGGCAAGTTTATTTCTGATGGGGACTTCTTTCCTTTCATTGCATGGTTTCTTACCCTATGAAGAAACTGGAAGTTGTTTCCATGCTTAGCACATTGGTAAGTGAAAATGGAAATACATCCTATGATTGTGCCTGGGCAGTACATATTATTGCAGCAGGAGTAGAGGAAAAAATTGTGGCTGGGTGAGCCGGACTGATTGTTCATTGCATATAGTTTAGCCACTCAAGCATGCATAAAAGAACCATTCTAGTATAGTCATCCCTTATCACCTCTCTTAAAGAAATTAGAAATGCTTAAGCAGTCAAGTATCTATACGATGATGCAGAAAAAGCAGTAATGGAATGTATGGTAAATTGTTGTTAAATTGTATCAAATGGAAAATGATATATAATTCTCAGATAAAGGAGATTCAAGAGAAAGGCATGTCTGACGTCCAACATCACATGTAGATTGCATGAACTCCTGCCTACCTAGAGAATCTCAGATTTGCTGTTACTGAAGTTTAGCCAAACCCCTATACAGCGGTATTTTATATCTTCAAAGTATTCATGCACAAGGATCTTTCAGGGCTGCTCAGGAATTAGGGCTAAAGACTAGCTACAGGAAAAAGTTTTTTTTTTTTTTCTGCAGACTGTGGCATCACATGTAGATTGCATGAACTCCTGCCTACCTAGAGAATCTCAGATTTGCTGTTACTGAAGTTTAGCCAAACCCCTATACAGCGGTATTTTATATCTTCAAAGTATTCATGCACAAGGATCTTTCAGGGCTGCTCAGGAATTAGGGCTAAAGACTAGCTACAGGAAAAAGTTTTTTTTTTTTTTCTGCAGACTGTGGCTTGTACTTTGGATTTCTAAGTGCTTTACTTCAGCTGTGTTTGACAGTGCTTTAGTTGTTCTTCAACTTCTAGCTGCAGCCCTGCCCCAGTTCCTTTGGTCTTTCCTTTGGTCCACTTCAACCCTTTACCTAAATACTCCTCTGCTCTTTGCTGTAGTCGTGCCTGTTGGCTGCTGTGCTGTTTTGGTTTCCTCACCTCCTTGGAGATGTCCTTATCCTGTTGTAAGCTGCTTTCCTGGACTCAATGATAAATTCTAAAATTATAGGAAGTTGAGTTTAGGGGTGAATTATTGGTTTGAAATAAAGCTAGGTTCAGTATGAGGCTGTCAAAGTAAATGACCTCTTTGAGTAACACAAGATTTTTAATAATATTAAATATTATTGAATATCTTGCTGACACCTTAAATTAGCAGTTTGGAATATCCACAATGTAAATAAGGTAAAGCACTTTGATTTATGACCAAATTTGCTCGAGAACCTAATTTTGTATTCCTCAAAGGTAAGATGCAGTAAGGCAATATGGAATGAGACTGTATGAAGACTGAAACTGAAACTTTATGCCTGAACCACAGGTACTGAATTTCTTATATCTCAAAACAGAGCTCAAAACATAAGATCTCAAGGTAAAGTAAACTTACGGTGCAAATTTAATGATAAAATTATTCTAAAGTCATTATTAGATATTAGATTATTTCCTGTGAAACACACTTACTAATTCTAAACATCACTTAAATTGATAGTCATTAACGTTTCCTATTCATTAATTTATAAAGACCGTAACAGTTAATCTGCTGGTCTAGAAAGCTAGAAGCAACAATCAAGAATCAAGTAAATTTGTTTGTTTAAGTTGATGATCCTGCAGATAAACACACTTATGTGACTACATAAATTAATAACAGACTCTATAGCTTGGCACATTCTCTCTTTGGACTGCTGTGCACATGATGTTTGGGCCACTGAAGGCAAAACAAATAATCATAGCAATAACATCCTCTCCACGGGAGGTGATGAAGGTCTTAGTCAGGGCTTTCTACAGAAGCAAAAAGACACAAAGTCAAGGTGCAACCAGAGATTCTTGAGAACAAAAGAATTGTATAGGCTAAAAGATGGTCACCTTCTGTCCCTTCACATGAAGACGAGAATTTTGTTCATTCTGTGAAATGAACACTTTTATTGGGGATATTTGATATCTGTATGCTTAGGGCACTGTAACAAATAGAGAACACTTGAAAACACAGAAGCTCATAAAAGGAAAGAGATTGAACTCTGTAAAACTTGGCAAAATTGTAATTAGAGGCAGGATGGAGGGACGATTTCCTTTACATGTAAATGTCTGAGTTCCCTCTACATTCATTGAAGATTAAATGTGAGTCACTTTATCCCAAAGTTTAAAATCAGTATTTTATAATTAATTGCATCCCAGAAAATTTCTATGTCTCTCAATTGGCTATAGATATTTTCACTGTAAATCTCTAAAGACTGGTGAAATAAGGACCACCTTATGCACATATACATAAGAAAACTAAAGAATCTGAAACACAGTTAATGCTCTAAGGCCATGAGGTCAAGGCAAATATAGTCTCATTAACATTAATATATACATTGTTCTGTAACACTTAATAACATGTCTTGCTCTCATTATGAATTTTGTATGTGGGTGAAATGGCAATAAACCAAGTTAAAATTTGAGAATTTGTATATTCATTGGAAACACTGATCTCTATGAGCACAGCATGTTACTTTTCAACCTTCAGCATTTGAACATTTGAAAGGCAATTACACACAGGAAACTGGGGATTTTAATACCAGATCAGACTACTAATCAGCTATTACTTCGAGACCTGAATACTTTTCCCAGGTGGTTTTATTTCATTCAGAAATCAACTGTGTGAAGTCCAGACAGGTGTATTATCACTTTTAAAATGATTTCTTGATATTGTCATTTGCTGACTGAATCACTCAATTTTCCACTTTACTTTTCAGGGGTCTACAATCCTCTTAAGCTTAGCTAATTGGCAAAGTAGTATCAATTAAAATTTCACAATCTCCTCTTAGAAATCATTGATAATTAAATTAAATAACAGCTTGCTTTCTGTGTAAGTAAGGCTGCATTTTTTTCCCACCTGTATGACTCCAAGAATGCAGTCCTGGGCTGGGGGCCCATCATGATGAATGCTGTATGAATAAAGAACAAATAGGTGACTCTTGCTCCCAGAATTTGCAATCTTAATATAAGACAAAGCAAGTGAGTATTGGTAAGAGAGAAGAATGAGCATAGAAAATTAATCAAATGATTGGTAGTGGTCATAACATACGTGTTAAGAATGGTTTTGCAGGGTGATGAAGACTCAGTTTTGTAGGTGGTAAAGGGAAACTTCTCCCTAGATTTAAGAGAGAGCAGCACTGAAAAACACAAGAAGATGGAGAAGATTCTTTCAAAGATTTATCACAGTTGTTGAAGGTGGCTGGCACCGTAGTCCATCCAAATGACTGACAAATGATAGGTGGAGTAGAAACAGGCCATGAAGGGCCATTACTTGTGCTTAATGAGACAGAAAGTTGAGCCAGTGGAAGGAGGAAATGGAACAGGCTACAGGAACAATGCTCACAGCAAAACTCTGAATTGGTATTACTAGGCAAGTCCGAATTTGTTAATCCCAAAAGAAAAAGGGTTTATAGCAAGATAGGTGAGGATAAAAGCTTGATGGGATTCTTTTACCATGAGCCTTTCTTCAGATGCTGTGAAGGAGGAGTTGGCAAGTTTGAGACAGAACATGAGAAATGAAACAAGCCAGGGGGTGCTGCAAGTGATGTACGTGCGAGCTACCATCCGCCTGGTGATGCTGTCTACAGAGGTCGACAAAGTATGAAGAGAGAGAAGCCTGAAGGGAATCTTGAGGTAGGGACAGTAAAGCCTACACTTAACTATACTGAGTGGGAGCCAAGGGCAAGATATTCCCATGACTGGTCAGAGATAGAGGACAGTTTAAACACAAGAAAATAGGACTGAAAGAGAGGTGTAGGTCCATGGATCTTATCCTAGAGATGGCAGTTGAATACTAATACTTTCTATCTTTCTATCTTTCAATCAGTCTTTAGCTCACAAGAAAATTTTACCTTTCATCCGTTCACTACTCTTGCTCTTTAAAGCTTCCAGTCTGGATTTTATTTGAATACCTAAATAAATTAATCTTCTTCGTGTGCGAGGAGGTCCTTGTTATACAGGAGGAACAGTCTTAAAGTATGTTGAGAAACATTTGTTCAGCTTGGCTTATGGTACAGTGTGGCTTGCATATCCCACAATAATTAGCTGAGGAAGCCTGAATGTTTAGCGGGAATTGCTATCCAACTGCTCGTGAATGATATGCAGATCAGGAATTAACTGCAGAAGTTATTCAGCAAATAATTTCAAATAATACTAAATGAAAGAAAAGGGTAAACTGTTTGCAGGCAATTTGCAAAAAGAAAGGTGAGCAACATTCAAAGAATAAATTATTCATCTAGTTCTAGCAGACTGGGTCTACATTAACCCCCTTCCCTCCCTTTCTGGTTTTCATTTTACAGAGTGATTTTCCAGGGTTTTAAAAATTGAAAGGTCTGATTATGTTTGTGTGGTTCACACATATAGGGGAAACTTGAACAAACAAGCAGTTCCATGGTTCTTCTTTGTAGCATACGGAACCACTCTTCCTTGTAGAGAAGTCATTTTCCCAGCTCAGGTAAAAATGGTTTGAGCTGTGGGGTCCTTGCTGTGGTGGCATTGCCCTCCTCACCCCACAGCTGAGTGGATGGATCTGCAGACAGGGGGACAGATCTCGTCTCCTGGAAGCAGAACGGATTTTAAAGAAAACGCAGAAAGAAAGCCTCAATTTCTACTCTTTCAGACTCATCTCAGACAGACGATTAGGCTTCAAAATATCTTTTTTTTTCCAAAGGGTAAAGTGTTTGGATCACTTATCTAATAACTGAAACTACTGTTATATCATAAGTGTCTTGGTATTTACTGTCCTAAAATATGCCTTGATACTGCTTTATTTTACTGAACATAGGAAAGGATGATGACACAGGGCATAACCCTGAGCTTTTGGGGTACTATAGAACAATTGTCAACTAGTCTTTTTTTCGAATAAATATTTTGTGCCTCTGCTTTCCTAATTGAGATACACTTTTTAATAACCTAACAATTCTACTCTTCAGAAAGAGTTTTTGGACTGATGTGCTGATGAAATATGCAGCATTATTTACCCAGGGGGCTTTAAATGGTTAGGCCTGAAGTGATAGCACCTTATTTTCATTGATTATTTTCTCACCATTAACTGAAATTCAGCAGCAAGTTGCCCACTTCCTTGGTTTATCTGTTCAAATTGTATTTAGATTCTGGTTCTTCTTCCCATACAAGTAAAAAGGTCAAATACTTTGCAAGGACACATGTGAGATTAGATTTAACTGCCAAGCATCCTTATCCTATCAAGTCTTCCCATATAATTTAAACTGCCATTTTTTCTTTTTCTTTTATTATCACATGTAGAAATATTATTTCTTTACATAATGATGGGTATGAAATGCGTAATAAAAGGGTTTTTTTGCTTTTTTCCCTCTTCCTTTTTTTAAAATACAATATTCGGGAACTGAATAAATATGAAGGCAGAGTACTACACTATTAGTGATATGAATAGATCTACCTGAATTTCTGCTCCCAAAATACTCTAGTCTTAATAGATTATGGTTTATTGCCCACTGTGTAAATGGAAGTCAAGCCATCAGAAGCATTCTAGTTTTCCAGTATTTTCTATACAAGAAAGCAATTTTATTAGAATTCATACAGTTCACACTCAGGGATTTAGGGTGCAAGGACATGCAAAAGTGTGGCAAATGCAAAAGCACTGAGAAAATGAAAATTCAGTTATAAAATATTATTTCATTGAAGAAAAGAAAGGTAAGAGAGTTTGGGAGAACTGTTGCCCCTACAGCAGACATGACACTAACTCAGGTCACTGTGTCTGCTTGATCCAGAGCAAAACAGTGTGGTTGTATCTACTCAGGTACAGCACTACTTAGCAACATCTAAAACATCAGTGTGTTATCACATTGTTCTCATACTAAATCCAAAACACAGCACTATACCAGCTACTAGGAGGAAAATTAACTCTATCCCAGCCGGAACGAGGGCACTCTGCATCAACAGTCCAAGTTCATCTGCAACTGTGGTAACTTTTCCATGAATAATTGACGGTCAACTCTATCTAAATTTGAGGTTGCAATATGAAACAGTAACATGTTTCATATTCAAAGACACAAATCAGACACTAAATTTTACACAGCCTACTATACAAGCTTTCTGTGTTCTCGTGTATGTGTAGGATAATGGACAAGCACAGAGCAAAATTACTTGCCTTCACTTTTCAAAACAGGCAGAGGGGCCTTGCAAGCAGTGAACTATGATGAACTGCTCTGCAGTGTTGTATCTTTGCAAAACAGACAATGGTCAGTCTGAAAAAAATAGGATTCTTGCCAAAGTGATTTTGGAAACAGTTACTTTTCTTAAGTTATCTACACTTCAAAACACAGTGCTCAGTGCAGAGAAATTTGTTGGAGGTGTGCCAGTGGTCCCACTGCTTCACCGCAGGCTATGATTGTGTACTTGCTGCAGAAGAGCCGCTTCAGTCAGCCCAGAAGTCATCCCCTCCCACAGCTGCTTATTCCTCCCTGCTCCCCACAACCTCTGCCCTGTGCTAGCAAAACTGAATTAGCAGTAAAATTGCTAAGCAAACAAAAAAGGGAGAATTTTCTTCTGTCAGATTCCTACAATAACTCCAGCCATGTGGCCACACAAACACTTGTGCCACCCCAATGGATGATGCAGTTTAGGGTCTTAACAACTGTCTGAGATAACCAGGGAAAAAGACTGAGCTTTCTCAAGCTGGCACTGACACAGAAAAAGGTTACATAGCCATAGCCTTGGAGGGGATTGTTCTTTACCAAATAACCAGTCTCCACTGGATCTGTGAGTGAACTGATCTTCTTTTCCTGGCAAGTAAATCCTGATAGCACTCAAAGATTCCCCTCTATTAGTAGAAAGCTAAATTGAGTATTTACACTATTTGGGATTATGCACAACAGACATCTTAAGACTGGAATCAGACCCTTCTCATTTTTGTGGTGGTGTGGCAGACACATTCTGAGAACACAATTAACAACATGCTTTTACCGTTTGAGAACCAAAAAGTTGAAAGGTAAGTTTTATGGAATGTGTCTGTAAAGAGGAAATACTGCTGTTGAGGTCAGAATTTTCTTGACCTCAGATTATTCTCATGAAAAAAAAAACCCCAAACAATAGAGAAACATTTCTTTGCTCATGACTGTAAACCCAATTTCCATGAGCATCCAAACTAAAACATCTCTTTCTCTCAATTGCCTTTTCTTCTCAAGTTCATACCAAAAATCATCCTCTGGAGTCTATTTAGTTTTCACGCATATTTCTTCCGTTACACCATGCTCACACATGGCTGCAATCAAAAACCAGCACTTTGCCACTCTATTTGCAGTCAGACCACAGCAAAGCTGACAGAGTACTCAGGGCTCCTGAGCAGGCTCCTGGTTTAAGACACTGTGCTGTATTGTTTCAGCTACTCCAAAAGAGAGGCTCAGTTAATTGCTCTTTCATTTAGCCTCAATGGACTAAAATGTTATGCCCACCACTTTCAAGGAGCTTTGTTGCAGCTCCCAGCATAACAATATTAATTGCCTACTACAACTCTTTTGTAAATGAGTAAATCACATGCTGCAAAGGCCATAATATGGAAGGATAACATCCTGTTTTGCCAGTTCATTTTAGAGCTGCCAAAATCATGCATGCATATTTTACAGTTGCGGTAAATTGTATGCACAGATCCAATTATTTAAATGACTAAGTATCTAACTGTGAACATAAATCACATATTTTAGGGTCTCTACCTACCTCAGACAGAGAGAGATGTGCACAATTTCAAAAGCTATGAGTTTCATTTGTTCCTAAAGAAAGCTGGGTAAAACTGTTTCAATAGGTTTTTAGTAATGCATATTCTATGTAATATACTATAAAACTCTATAGATCTGATCCAAACTGTGCTAATGTCATTGGCAAAACTCCCATTGATTCAAAAGACTCTGACAAAGTCATTCTGAGAGAAAAAGTAATGGGTGAAGAGTAGGAATATTAATATAATTTGCTTTGTAAGAACTTCTCCTCCTTTTTATTTACATAAAAAGTTAACATTTCCATTCCCATAAATAATTTAGATACCAACACAACAGACATGGGTTGTACAGCAGCCTCCAGCCATATTTCTGTGTGTGAACTTGCTCCTCTACAGGGAGAATATTAACCTCATTTTCTAAGGAAACGTCTCCCCTGACTCTCTTTACTGAAATGAATTGGTCTTGCCATTTTAGCAATGACCAAAAATGATAGCATCTGTCAGTCTTCATGAAAATCTCTGTGTTTTGGATCCCACTAACAGTAAACAATTTTCTGAGAAAAGTCACTGTGGGATTCACAGCAGGGTTTGACAACCAGTTGTCTTTCAAGAGATTGCCCACTATTGAAGTTAACAGTGTCAATGCCCACAGAATATAAACCTCTATCTCCCATTAAAGAAGCCTCAAACGTATGGGTTTATTTCATCAGAAGGGCCTCCAGACTGACCTTTTTTATTTATTTATAAGAGCCTGACTGCCTTTAAAACAATATGTTGGATCTGCTGATTATTCTCTTCAAGTGCAACTTTCCTCTAAATTATGCAATAATCCAAAGGGATAAAAATGCATACTTGCTTTTTATTGATTTCATCTTCAACTTGTTTTAAAGTGTGAATTATAACATTATTATCGTCTAAATAACGAAGTACTAGCAAGCCATTAATTACTTACTACGACTCAATGCATCATTAAAATTATCCATTTTAATGACATGATACAGTGCAATTATTATTATTTTGTTATTATTATTATAAGCCTACATTAAAACCCTGGATCCAAATAAACTTCAGATCACTCCATTCCTTTTACAGTGTTCAGCTGGTTTTAATTTTCCTCTTCTTCTTTGCCCATTAACACACCAAATGTTGATTTTATTACAATTTTTGCAGAGCAAGGTTACATACAGGATTTAGACAGACTAGTGTGCCAAGTCCTGTGTTTGATACATTTCCAAGCCATATACAAAATGATGAGCAGTTCTCATCAAATGTACATGAGATTTTAGAACTTAATTTTGTGACACAACTTCAAGAATTTCAAGCATGGTAAATGACACCTGATTACCTAGTTTTCATTCTGACAGAAAGCTTCTAGATATCAAAAGAATCTCAGGAAATTTATACAGTTTGCTCTCATCACATTGGATAATACTTAACCCCCTTATTTAGACCATCATATCATCAATGAACACCGGATGAAGACCTTCCCCAGAAACAGCTAGAGAAGATCAGAGCAGAATTATGTTAAACACCTGCTTGGGAATGACCAGACTTGCAAAAAAACGAGGAGCCAAGAAACTACAAGAAAATATTGGGAGCACAGATAATAATCAAATGATAAAGCAGAGTAAAAGGTGATCGTCATTTGTTATTTCTATTGAAACAAGTGACACATTAAAGGTTTGTATGTCCAGAGTGGCATTCAGGGAGAGAAAAAGAGACACAGCCTGAAGCAGGTTGGTGGGCAAGGCTCACTGGATCAGGGGCACTCCACAGACAGCAGGCTTGAGTCTGAGTTGCCCATGTCTAGGTCAGACAAGCTCCCATATTCTTTACCCCATCTGTCTGACTGTAACACCCAGGAACCACAGTGGAAATGGGACCGTTTTAACAGGGGAGACTGAATGATAGAGGGCATGTGCCTGATCCTAGGTTTTCACATCCCAACAGAGTGAGTAGCCACTTGTAGCTTGTGGGATCAGTCCTTTCATTCATTCTTCCATGGATTTTGGGGGGGGAGGAGGGGGGAACAAAAAAAGAAAAGTCAAGCCTCACCTGTGTTTTTCTTCTAAGGGAATGGTTTTGTTCAGCCAACCATAGTGAGCGATACTGACAGAAGCCTGAAACAGGGGGTGAACATTCAGCAAAGACAAGTGCGTATCACATTTTTTTAAATCTTTTTCCAAACCTTTCCTGGGCCAGGTGAATTACCTCTTAACAGCACCCTCAGTTTAATGAGGTAATGCTTCACTAACATTGTAAAAATATAAATAAAATACAGCTCAAACACTTAATCATTGACAAAGAAAATGAAATAATGCACTTATAAAGGGTTCATTCAGTAATTTATCATCAAATATCTAGACTATCCCCTTCCATTTGAATATACTACCACACTGGCAAAGCAGTAGGCAGGAGTCATTAGATCTTAACTGAGTTTTCCAAAGGGAAACATTTATTTCACTCGAAGCATTTGTTACTACATTTACCATAAGAGGTTTCTGTCTAGTCTGTATTTTGAACTAAGTAGCTTTGCAACATCTCATCAATTCAAACCACATTTTATCTGAGAACCCACTGAATTAGAGAACATGGTTTTTTAGCCAGTATAAGGGAAATAAAAGATCCAGCCAAGGGACTTTACAGAGATTTAGAGTGATTAGAGGGACAACTTAAATTCAAATACGTGGGGAAAACAGTTCTGTGGCCTACAGATTAATTTTAAGGAAGACTACTCTTCATGTTTTACATTGTACTAAATGCAGTCCTACTGCACTAGAGAAAACAGAATTTCTATATAAAGTATCATACAGGTTAATATCCCAAATAAGTTTTGCATATAGATTAAAGACTGCCATTTTACTATTTGCATCCCTCAAGACAAAAAAAAAAACCCCGATAGTTCCTTTGGATCACAATTTTAGCCACAAATCTGTGCAGAACACTTTCAAAAAAAGGATCTAAGATTCCAGCTTAAAATCATCAGACATGCGATAAACAACAGATACGTATATCAGCCCTTCCAGGATTTCCCCTTAGTGCAAAGAGTGCACCAAGAATAAAATAAAAAGGGTTAGATCCATATTGCTGTAACATCCACCATATTAACTTTAGAAGGTGGAAATCACTCAAGCCTCTCCAGTTTGCAGATTAACAGGATAGGCAAGTTTGAGAAATACAGTTGATTTAGCTTACCAATGCCAATGATATTTTCAATGTCTGAGAACGTGAAGTTGGCTTGACTGGTTGTCTCAAAGCAGCTGTTTCCTAAGGCTGTTACTATTTAAATGGTTTCACAACAACATGTTACTACAGCCGCATAGATATTGTCTCCTCCAAATGACCGTTAGGACAACGTGTACAAGACAACAAAGGAAGTTCAACAAGTGGGGAAGTGGCTATGGGACACACTGTTCTGCCTGCTGGAAATCACACCCAACACAAGGTCGGGGATAGTGTAAAGCAAACAGACTCCATTTTAGTCCCGGGACAAAATACAAACTAAAGACAGTGAAAAGACCTCATATGCTCTCACTGGATCCAGCCTATAGATAGCAAAACCTTTGTCTTGTCTACCAGACAGAATACTGTTTTCATGCCTGATAGAGCTTCAGGCATTAATGCACAGCAGTCATCAGTCATCACCATCAATCAACCATTTAAATGGTATACAAGACTTTGGTTAATACTTTTGTACTTGAGTGATTTTATTCATACACAAGTGCCCTTGCAATCAAATCTGAGGCATCTTTTGTGACGGAAAGGATGATACTTCTTTTCTGACAGATGTTCCATATTTTGAAGAGAAGTAGTGGATTTCTCAGTCTGAGGGGAAAGAAAAACCATCTAATGGCTGCAGGAAAGTCAAATATCAAATCATCAAGTGGTGCTGTCATATCTTCATGAGGCTCGGAGGAACAGCTGGAACCCAGAGGAAGGCTAACCTGCATTCATCGAGAACTTCAGTGAGAAACCGGAGAGAAGTAGATTGAGACTTCTGCTCCCTCTTTCTTTACCACTCTGAATACTCCTGGGTTTTGTATTACCCTGCTTCTAGCAGTGCAGAAGATAGACCTGTTGGAAGGTTTTCTCTTCCCTCTTGGCCAAGAGTAGCAGCAAGAATAATTTTCCTATTTTTTGTACTTGCTACTGTTTACCTGGGGAAAGGCACAACTGCAAGGAAAGCCCCTTTCCACTCTGTAGCCTTTACCTTAAAGGTGTTTGGTGCAGAGCTGGGCAACTTGTTTGCCAGAATAAAAAATATGTTCAATGAGCAGATAGAAACAGTTTGTAGCAGCCAAACATCAGCATCCCAACAAGAACTCTAGAAAATATCATGATCCCTGCTTACTCAACCATGTCAAATTTAGCCTCTGAGTCCAAGGTCACTGCTTACTTTGCCAGCAAGGGGCATCACAAGACCCTGTCATAGAGGACAGCTCCTGCAGATGCCAGATGAAGGTGAGATCTCTACTTGGAGGCTGGAGTCAAACAGAAGTAGCATGACAGCACCTATCTATAAATTAGAGAGAGGATTTGGAACTTGCTGACTTTGAGTTTATTTTTAGGACTGTTATCCTGCACAAAGATAAGAGTTTAGGCTGTACATTTGTACACTTCTGGCTGTGCCAAAGGAGGAGAAGTGCTGATTTAGCCCTCTGCATAAGGAAAGCAGCTCTCAGGCTGGTCCAAGTGAGACCAAATCTAGATACTCAGGCACTGTGACCCTTCCCCTCAAATCAGTCGGGATGGTAGGAATACAATATATAGCAATATCTTAATTACATAATATTCTACTTTACAGCGAAACTACTTATGTATGCGTCCATATACGACTTTCAATTGTTCCTCAAAGCAGTTAGTGTTAAAGCTTGTGTTCTTTTTAACCTTGTATTTTTCCTCAGATAGGAAGACCTGCAAAGATGAAGAAGCAGAATCAATGTTAGGACTTGAAGACCAAATTAGTTTCCAGGAGAGTGACTTGGGCCCAGGATATTATCAGTGTTGCAGGAAATGTAGAAGGGGAAGGAGTGGATGCATTAAATAGATCTCAGTTTACTGGCGAGGAGCTGCAGTTTCCCTCCCACTCCACAGTTAAACGAGTTTCTGCAGCAGGGGCTTTGTCTTGCACCACGTGCACGCATGTCTTACCTCCTGTCTGAGGATGGAGAAGGAATCAAAGCCACCATGTGCTGTATGTTTTAAAATCTCATCATTCTGAGAGCAGCCAATGATTTCTGTGACTCAGACTTATGACTTTTAAATACCTGAGATAAGAAATATACAAACCCCATTGTTTCAGAATATTGTTAAAGTCTCTGAAGTAAAGAATTGCTCATTTTTTTCCCAGCCTAGGTCAAGTGAAGTAACTCATTCTGCTGAACTGTTTTAGGTAGAGATTACAAATAAACAAATACATGAATTCTTCCAAGACCAAGCCACCACGGGATGTTTTCAACACTAATGTTTAAAGACTGACAAAGTCATTAGCTAGTGAAACAGTAGCTACTCTTGGGCTACCAGATTTACTATAGTAATATTAGGTTATATATGTATACATACACTTACACATTCACATACACATCACCTACACATATATGTGGGGGTGTAAGTATAGCTACAGATACAGATATAGATATAGATACACAAAATTATAAAGGCAGCCAACAAACGCTTCAAAAAGCAACTAACAAGAATTCTATAAAACTGATATTATCCACTTTACAGGTAAGTACACTTAACTGCAAGGGATAAAAATCTGAGTGATGAGGGACTTCCTCAAAGAATAAAAAAGAGATAGAGAAAATATTATCTCTAACTATGAAAATTTCCTCTGCAGGATTTCTCAGACAAAGAAGGGCAAAATGCATAACGTGTCCTTGGTAAGCAGGGAAATTAGAGAAGTTTGAGAATCTTTCTAAGTAACATACAATTTGAAAAGTTTGATTTTACATCACCAAATGAAGCTAGATTTTGGGTATTGTCAGCCTTGTGCAGAAAGGGGTGGGAGATATTTTAGCTTTTGAAAGAGCTCAAAAGGTGTAACTGGAATGCATAACAACACATTTATTGAACCTAAAGATTTATGTACAGAATTCATTATTCTATTTTTACACAACAATATATTCTATCTATATAGCATACATACCTACCTATCCATTTATCTTTCTTACCTCTCATATTAAATGGTTAATTTTATAGAACTGTCATACAGCACCAAGTAATTCATATCCTACATTTTACATTTTCTGGCCCAGCAGAAACACATACTGCAACAAGAGGCATATTTTTAATGTTTTTATGATATCTGTCCATCTATCTGTCTATCTATCTGCTATTTGTGCAAATAACATTGAACAGTAAGTTTTGCCCGCAGCCGTGATTGCATCTTCTCCATATAATTAACTAGAGATTTGATATAACTTTGAGACTAAAAACTAAAATTGCTCATTGTTATTCATTACCATTATTCATACCTTAGTTGTGGTCATCTTTGAAGTTTGCCAAGTTAAAGGGCATCCTCATTTGAGAACAATAAGTGAATATCTGAATATCAGATAATACAAATTGATTTTTGTTTATCTCTAAAAATGACAATAAAACCTACCATAATAAATGGCATAGGTAGACTTGATATTTTAAACTTCAGATGGTTGCATGATTTTAATCACCAGCAAGATAACTGCTGAGTATTTTACAGTAACTGGAATTACTGCTACAAGGAAAAAGAAGATGAAAACTAGTTCTTTTTCAAAATAATCCTCCAGCAATGCAAGGAGGAGGGTACAACAGGTTCCAAAGATTTCTACAGAAAAGAATTTATACAAAAAAATGTATTTTATAAATTATACTTTCTCAAATAATGGCTGAGTATATTCAAAGATTCTTCTTTACACCTGGAAAATAGTAAGCAAAAGACAGCTGGAAATGCACAGAACATGACTTAAGGAAAAAAAAAACTAAGGCACAGAGGCATGTGCAGCCATTGAGAAAGCAATTGGAATATATTCACAGCAGTTTGAATTCCACATGTGGTGAGAGTAACACCTACCCCATGAGGAAAGCTCCAGGACGGCTGGGATTTCAGTGACCCCTGGGCCCCATCCTGCCCCTGCCAGCAGTGATGGATGGGAGAGGAGGGATTCAGACAAGGGAGGGGCTGTTTGCCACCACAGCCAGGGCTACTCTGGGATCTATGAACAGGAACAACTCCTGGAGCCTGGTGTAAAGCAGCAGTGTTAATGTACCCAGGCATGGCCACACTCAGAAGAGATCCAGCAGCGCTAGGAAGAAGGGCAATTTGCTGTAGAAAGAAGTTGCTGGGCTTTCTGCAGTTATATTTCAGCAAGGAGAGATTTGCCATGGACTCAAGGCTACAAAAGCAGCCTGTTCAGCTGCACTGCCCGACTCTTACATAGTGTGCTGGGGCACAAGGGCAAAGAGCCTTGCAGAGCTTGAGAGGGAATTGTCCCAGAAAACACCCACTGGGAAGGATGAGGCCCACAATATCCTTGGAAAAGAGGTCCTCTGTGACCTAAGGTCTGAAGGAAAGTGAGGAGTCAGTGAGCGAAGCATTGGACCTTACGCTGGGGTGGACTTGGCTGGCATTACGTTGCCACAGTGTCGCGAATGAGTGGTTTAGAGGCCG
>NW_009195368.1:0-19444 GCF_000690835.1 Fulmarus glacialis | reverse complement strand
GTTTTATCCCCTTCCCCCTTTGAACTTAGCAGATGTACAGCAAAGATCATAATGTTAACTGTGAACAACAGTCACATAATAATGTGTATACTAATATTCTGACATGGATAGTTACGAAAACAAAACTACATAGAAGTCCAGCACTTTCTGCAGAAAGCCGAGATCAAAATGCAATTCGACAAAAAGGAATAAAATAATTCTGGCAGCAGAAAGATCAGTTAGAGGGGTAATAATAATAACAACTAAAGAAGAGAAAGAATCACTGATCTCGGAAATCCATAGGGCAGGAATTAAACACTATAATCAAATTGTTTGTGCAACCATTTAGCATCTCATTTTCTTGCTGTGCAAGCTGAAGAACCACTTGAGACAGGCCATCTTGGAGAGTAACAAAGTACACCAATAACTAACATGGGATTAAAAGAATATTGATAGCCTGTGACAAGCGGCTTCCCGAGAAATGTTTCTTAGTCAAATAGCAGCAATCATTAAATATATGAGGGTCAGTCAATTTAATCTGCTCTTTTTATATGGATTAGTTTAGCAAAGTAACAGAAGAGACAATTAATGCCTCTGAAGCTTTTCATGCCATGACACTAGCCCATCATTTTTAAAACAAATACTTGAAAGATTATTTTCTACACTACTGCATGTGTCCATACTCATTTTAGCAACTAGTAACAGCACTGATAAGGACTGACTTTATTATGAGGCACAATTACACATTCCTGAAAATCATTACAGTAAAAGTATATACTATCTTTTAAACAAACAGATCCCTAAATATTTTACATACATATTTAAACTCCTATACTTTCCAAACTGAAATCATAGTCCTGGAGAGGCTCCACCCCTCTGTGCCACTACTAAGTTTACCATACAATCAGACTTATGTCTAGAGACATAATATTGGCATCAGTGAAACACATAGAATACTTGAATGAAATGTGGTTACTGTTCAAGAGTGGAGAAAAGTCACATAAAAATTTAGGGCAGGAGCAAATAAAAATTCTCATCACACTCTATAGAAAACTCCTGTATACTGAAAAAAATAAGTGTGACCCGCTCTGAAAAAACAGTATCTTATTATATGCTATAGTACAGAACTACACACAGCTAAAGAATACCAGTTTAAAGCTGCTATTTAGAAAGTCAGAGCACTGGTCTACAAAGAATAATTAAATGAAATCCTAGAAAAATTTCTAATAGATAAACTATAATTAGAATTTGGCCAAGATGCCAGCGTAACACTCCAGCTCCTGATGGGAAGTGTTATGAGCCATTTTAAGGCCAGCCATAAAGCTCTTGCAAGCAGTAGCCAACTGTCCAAGGCCACCAGAGACCATCCAGCAGCCAGATAATCTGTTCCAAGATTGCATTTCCAACCTGCACAGATTCAGAAAGTTTTGGCAATGTTACTGGATTTTCCAGGATCTCCTCAATTAGCTGTTCATACAGGATGCAGCACTTTCATGCACAGATCTTTCAGCACTACACTTTTCTCAGGTGTTTCCCTCTTAGCCCTTTCTGACAGTTGTTTGACAGATGATACAAATTGCCTGACACAGATTTTAAAGTCAGATATTTAAGAAAATGAATTACAGCTGACGTCTTTGGTGTAATGCCTTGTGACACGGATAGTTAGGGAGAGTGACACAGTTGGAAAATAATGTAAGATGAAAGCGTTTGGAACAGCTCAGGATCCAAGGTGACTTTGTGCTGTAATTCACTACTTTTATAATTGTTTTGTGATACACTTTCTGGGTGAGACACAAATCCTATAAAAACAAGAGCTCATTTAGACAAATGATATATTGTGCCTGTGTCATGTAGAGAGGGAATTGGGGTACAATAATACGGATCCTGGTGTGTATCTGAATGTTCTTAACGTCAGAATAAGTATTTGAACTTACTATTCCAGTTCTGGAATGTTCTTAGCTTAAAATAAGCATATAACACTATCATACACAGGAAAAAGTAGCAAAATCTGGCCCTGTGTTGCTGTGCAACAACTCAGTAAATCTGGCCCTACTTAAGTTTCAGTGGCCACCAACAGTGTGAAGTATTGCTCAGTAGGAGAAAATAAGGCAAATCCAGTCCAGAGTAACCCGCCCATTTTAATTAAAAAACAAGAATGGAATTAAAGGTTGCTTTAGGCAATAATGGTAAAGTTGAATTAACATCGATACGGGAAACCTTCCATTTATCATCCTGGGATGATCACATTTTAATATGTTCATTGCATTTATTATTTCTAAACATTTCTAAATTCTGACAGTCTATAATAAACACAAAGAACAGAAAGTTTCATCTTGGATCACTAAAACGGCCTTGGGATTCTTGCGTTCAGTTGCACAACAAGCTATTCATTGTGTTGGTGTAGAGAGAGACTTAACCCAGAACTGTAGACTGACTCAAACACCATCCAGTGGTAAATGGGAGTTATTACATTACAGCAGCAGCTCCATCTACATTACCTTCCCTTTACAAGAAAAGTAGTTAAAATATTTCAGAAAACTGGACAGACAGGAAGGCAACTCCACCTCAGCTGAAGGGAAAATAGCTAAAACATAAACCCAAGGATATTGGGATGTAAAAGTACATATGAGAAAAAACAAACCCCAGCAATTACAGCTGCCATTTTATAGCAGACTCCCAATAAATGACCTTCAACAACTTGAGCTAATGAATCAGTCTCTACAAGAAGACAATAAAAGGGGCTTCTGTGGATCAGCCATGATCTCTGCACTGATTAGAACATGACATTTATATCTTAAAAATATGCACCATGTAATTCACATGCTCTTTGCATTTTAGTCCTGCTATGTCCTTCAGAGAGCAGTGTTCAGCACCACCCTATCTGCCTTTGCAAAAGCCTAGCTCCCCTCCACATGTCCCAACCAGGCTTACACATCTTATACACACTGAAAGAAGAGATTAAATAGCCATAACAGAAAGGAAGGAAGGAAACATAGCTGCTCTGCTGAGAAACAGAGAAGTTGTTGATTTCTTTCTAGGCAATCACTGTTCTTTGCATCATTTGGAGAAAAGATTCCTAGGAATTACAATGTCATTGACTGTCCTATTGTAATGTAGCCAGACAAGAGACATTGTTCTTTTCCTCCTTCCTCTGCCATCTCAGAGAGCTTTGTACTGCTATCAGACTTTCATAAGGCACTTTGCAAACATATTACTTGACTGCATTGCTGTACTTTATACAAAATTCAAAAGGAAAACAAACCAATTTGTAAGACAACAGTCTAGATCCTCCCTTTTTCCTGACTTTAGCCTAATTTCCAAAACATTCATGTAATTGTCTTTCATATGTTTAACATTGCTTCTATCCATAAACTTCTAATCATAGAAAGATTTCAGTTAGAAGGGACCTCTGGAGATCAAGTCTAACCACCTGCTCAAATCAAGGCATACAAAGCATCCTATATATATACATAAATAAAAATATTTTGGTCCAGGTTCTCAGTTATGTTTCAGTGAAGATGTCCTAATTTACATTTTACTGCACATTTGGTCTTTTGTACAAGTAACTACAATTCCCTTGCCAGGAAGTTATTGTTATTATTTAAACACATGGCAAACTGAGGCACAGAATTTGAATGCAGCTCTGTTTATCCATCTGGGAATCATCGTTAAGATCTGAAGTTCTTAGGTAGGGAGACCTCATCAAAATATAAATCATTACACCATATCTCTACCTCATATATTAGGCGGGGTACTAGCTGAGGAAATTAATTCATTTAATTTAGTACCTTAGAGCAAATGAATCAGAAAATTTAATTTCAGAATTTGAGATATGCATTTCCAAACACGAAACACTCAGGTGTTTTCTTATTGTATTTGTATTTTAATATCTTGGTCCTGGAATATTCTGACAGCTGTAAAATAAATAATCTAAATAATTATTAAAAGAAAGAGCAGCATATTATTTTTAGTCCTTATATCATCAGAATCGTTGCTAAAGAAGAGAAAACAGAAATACAACAACCCAAGAAACAAACAAGCTTTATAAAAAGAATTCATACCTATGAATACCTTCATACCTGCTCTTATTTGCCAGGAGTTCACATATTCATCCTAGCATGCCTACTCACATGAAGTATACCAGAGATGGGAATTCTTATCTTAACAAAATGACTTTGTAGCTAGTGAATACTTAGAAATGGCCAACATAGCTCATTATATCCAAGTAGCCTGACAGAATAACCTCGCGCTACATTTTATGTAAGTCACAAAACAGGGTTATGTCAACACAGTTGTGTTGAATTTAGTGCACCGTAATTCACATACTGGAAAGTCTTCATGAGATAAATCATATTTTTAAAGATGGTTTATCTTACGTATATGTATATATATTCATAAAGAAAAAAAGGACGTGAATTCAACTACTGAGGAGCATTCAACAGTCAATAGTTATGCTGTTAACAGCCAGGGACACGAGAGGGTTTCTCTGCATAGGGCTGTGAGGAGAGGTGTGCAGAGGAAGGGATCCTCACACCCACACCCTGATGGTTAGCGCACTGGAGGGCAGGCGCCCTGCAAAGGGATTGCTTGGGTACCCTGCATGGTACCACAGGTGTTCTCGGATCCCATCTGCCCCAGCCACACTGGGCTCTGTCCAGCCACAAGGCCACAGCAAAGGAGAGGATGCCAGGACTGCGAGAGAGGTAACACCCTTCTCACTTGACTAAATGTGGTGAGTAGGGATGCCCCCATCTTCAGATCAAGAGGTATAACAGCAGGTTTATGTACACATACAAAATTATTTTCTCAGAAAAGGCCATATGTCCATTAAAAGTTCAGAAAATGTTCATTAAGACAAGTAGCATGAAAGTAACATATTACAGTTGAAATCAAATGTATGCTCACTTCCCCCTTGCAGATGAAATCTCAATGCCAACAAACCCCTCTACGCTCCAGTACAGAGCCAGGAATTTACTGCAGGTCTGAATGTGACTGATGCCATGGATGTCGTCCATCCAAAACCATAATATTCCCTATACTGTTTATATGAATTTACCTCAGTTTTCTCTGTGGTAAAAGAAGCTGTAACAAGAAACAAACAGAGAAAGTTAGAAGTTTTGAAGAATAGAGAAGGCTGGCATCTAAGGTGGCACACAATGCGGGGAAATCTGTTTTGTTGTAAAGCCAGGTGATAGCATAGCCTTTGGCAAGAGGAGAGAGAAGAGGAAGAACAAGAAGTGACTAATTCGATAAGTGGAAAGAGTTATATTTTTCACTTGTACCTCAGCAATACCTGACAGCAGTTAACTTCTTCATTTCCCAAGCCCCAAAATGGGTAAGAGTAGTAGATAAGCACATAGCTTATTCACATTTTGAACAGCAACAAAGTAATCAGTTACACCATCAAAAACAGTAAACCAGTCAGCTTTATTGAAGTTAAATATTCCATTGGAGCAAATACATACATCTAACAGCTGGTAAGTCATACTACTAGCAGCTTTAGGAAAAAATCGTTGCATTGTTTGTTTATGTTTTAGCTGATTTTTAAGTCTTCAGCAATAGGATTTTTTTTTTTTTAAATGGGAAAATAAGAGACTATACAAAGCTTACTTGGTTTCAAAATATCATTCTATTTCTACATGCATATGCTGCTACAGTGTAGTTTCCTCTGCTCCTATAAGTTATCTGTAAGCATTTATGCAGTATTCCACTTTATTCCCCCACTTCCATGCTTCCAAAATCTACTGGGTACGCTTTCAGGCTAAGCATATGAAAATCTTAACCAGTATGGTTGAAAACATGAATATAAATGGGTGGTTCTCCATTGGTACAAATACTTTATCTAATTCTACAGAATTATTTAGCGTGCTTCACAGATTAGTAACATTTTCCTCACACAGACAAAAGTATAAGCCGTAAATATTCTGGTGTTTAGATTGGTAGCCTAAACAATCCCTTCCTCCATTGAAAAATTTTGCAAGAACTCATTAAACAAGCTGAATTAAACATAAGATACTAGAAGACATTGGTGGCTAATGAGTTACATACTTTATTGAATGCTCTGGCGTTTGATAGTGCAAGAGCAGAGAGCAAGCTGAAGTGTGCTGTATTCTAACAGGAAAGTAGCAAACAGCTTTGTCCCAATATCCACATCAGGTCCACTGTGGATCAGGGTTCACATTTGCAATAACTGTGTACTCTTTACTGTTTGATGTGATGATGTCTTTTAAAGTCCACTTTTCAGAAAATTTTATAGCCCTGTTCAACTCGGAATGAGCTTTGTTCCTGATACAGCATGAAACTAAAACAGTTGCTTCAGTCAGAAGTATTTGGGGCCAATTTGTTTGATTTTTGGAAGAAACAAAGTTAGAACTGCTCTAGAGAGAACAAAATTTTAAATCTCATGTATAGAACAAATGTGAGGTGCTTGTGGAGTGAAGTAGCTTCTTCAATCTCAACTTTGGACTATAATTTTTTTTTCAGGTGAGACTGGTAAAGAGATGTGCTAGTGTGTGACACACTTCAACCAGAGCTCTAACGTATCCCAAATCTTCTGTTAACAGTAACTGGTATTAAAGAATGGAAAAGCTTTATAACGTGCAATCAACTATCTATGTTGGATGCTCTTTTGAATTATACACTAAACTGGGACTCTGGAAATGTGAGTCCACTTAGGCAAGATGATTCTAGGCAAGTTGTATCATCACCCAGGACTTCCCCCCTCCCACATCTGTGGAAATTGTTAGAATCTGGAAGGGTTGAAATCCCATTTTTGTAATTTTATTAACTAGCACTTTGTTTTTCTTATTTCAATGCTATAAATAAGTACATGAGCAACAGAGCGGCAACTAGATGCTCACAGCACACTACTTATGTCCCTTACCAATGTTAAAGATAATAAAGATCAGGGCTTCTGAATTTCACTAAGCTCCAGAAGGAGTCTGATGACATTCATAATTATAGTGGGGAACCAGGTGTTACAGCCACTGAGACATGACTCTTCTCTTGCTTACATCTGATTTACACCAGTGTAAACAAAAAGGGAATCAGGACCCTAGATTCCCTTCTTAGTTCTGTGACCAAGTGTCATGGTTTAACCAAGTTCACTGCTGAACTTGGGCAAACTACTTAACTAATCCTTACTAGCAAAGTCCCTTACTTTGCTAAGGAGGGAAAATGAGATCTGCCTACTTTAAGGGAACTAGTGTTGTCCAATACCTACATTTACAGAATATTTTGAGAGTCCTAAATAAATGGTGCTATTGAAATAAAAAGCAATATCACCCCCTTTTGACTTGAGCAGCAAGCCAATGTGTAGGGTACTCTCTTTCCACTAGGACAAATTGATAATAAAGTCAGCTCCTTCTTTGACACAGACAAAATCCTGTTTCCCTGAACATAAGAGGAATTAAACAGCTGGAGATGGTTTCTTTTCTCTTAATTCTAAGCTTTCTTTTCTCAGCATTTAACTTAAAAAGCCCTGACACTTTTCTCAAGTAAATGCTACCAGTTTCACATGGTTCTGGCTGATGCTTTTTCTTTCTCCTTACAAGCTGTTTTTCCTGCACCGTTCCCTCAAACAGTTGTGCTAAAGCAATACCCTAAAAAGTCTCTCTGTCTGCAACAGTCTGAGAGGCCTCACGTGTGTCTTTGTTTTGGGCAGTGTCACATGTATGTGGTTTGTTGAAGGCCCCCACTGTTTCAGCTACCTGGTTCAATAAAGAGGCTTAATGACTTCTTACTAACTTTCTAAAATGGAGGACAATGTCAAAAGGCCCCAGTTTCAACCTAGAGCACTATTATCATAAATACAATCAATGACTAATAATAGCTATACAAAGGCAAATGTTTCCTGGCTGTCCTTAAGTCTAATCTTAAAGGTGGCATACAAAGCAAAACAAATTCAGGCAAAGATTTCCTTCCTTAAATACCATGTAAGTGGCAATCACCCTGTCCAGAAATACATTTTTAGCAATTGTTTTAATTCTCCTTTTTTCCCCTTTTGTAGACATTTTGTATGTTGTGATACTACATTGATGTTCCTAGAAGTTCTCATACTGAGTTAATACCAGTGCAGTGAAGCCAGTTGAACATATTGTTTTGTATAGGTACAATTAGTGCAGTATTCTGGACATGGTTATAGCTTAAGCCACTTTTTACCATAACAGCTTTGACAAACAGCATCTCCTAATACAATTATAGTAGTGTAAATGTGCTTTTACTAGTACGGCTTTACCCTCCACAGTTTCTACTGGCAATGTACTTCATTAACTACCTGGCTATGTACAGTTAAAGGAATGATAATATTATGATATACTGGTACCAACAGCAGTGCAGGTATTTCTCATGATACATTCTGTAGTACTTTTACCAAACCAAGTTATCATCTCATTTATTTTTGCCTTCCCACCAAGGACATTCAATATTTAAAAAAAAAAAAAAAAAGTATTGTTTTGATTTTTGCTTTTGAAGCTCATATGAAACATATTTAAACAGTGCCTGCAAAAGATGAGCAAAATATTTGTCCAAGTTCTCAACAGTCAAAATGAGTATAGCTTATTAGTACTACCTTTAAAACAGTTGTTTTATTTCACTTCTGTTTCATTTCACAATGAGACCTACTACAAATCCTAACTCAGGGGAAAGAAAAAAAAAAAAAATCAAAGCATCTTGTTTTGTCTTCAGGGGGAATTTTGCTCCTCTGCAAGAATAAACAGCACAATTAGACCACAATATTACATGGCATTGTTGTTGGACAGGTTTTCTAGTGACTTGTAAATAAGATTTTATTAAGTACAGAAATAGACAAATATGGAAACATCTTCAGGTTTTAGATCCCAAAGACACAAGACATCGTTCTTTTAAGCAGGTGTGCCTTCCTGGGCAGCTGCTTAAGATTAGTAAATTACAAGCTCAGAATTTCATTCCTAAATATGGCTAAAGAATAAAATCTTTAGTCTGGCAGGTTGGAGTCAAACTGCCACAATGAGCACCTGTTGAGAAAGCCCATTATTTGAAGCTGGGGGTTCTGGGTGAAGAGATCACTGTGAATTAATTTTGATTGCTTCACAAAACTCTGCATAACAAATGGTCTCTGACAGGGGTATCAGGAGACTTCCATTTGAAGGGGAGAAAAAAAGATTTTGTTTCTAGGAAGGTAACATAATCTCTGCAGTGACATTAAAACACACCAGTGGCTGCACTTGCTTGAATCTCTCTTCTGAAACAGATTGTATGTGCTTAGATTACCAGGTATTATGTTTTGGGAGAGGAAAGAGAAACATTGATATCAAAATCTTATCTAAAAGATTAGCTAAAAAGAATATGGTCAGAGATCCATGAATCCTGAATTGTTAAGGCAGTTATTTGCTCACAAGTTTATTCACAGCCACATTTCTGTGTGTTCTGGATTGCTATATACATTGTCAAAATGGAAAAGGAGGAGAAGAGAATAAATCAAAGCAAAGTTTTTGCAGTTGACTAAATAAATCAGCAGCTTTCTTGTATGAGTTAACTCTAACAGCAAGTTAAAGTAACACTAAGGCTAATATGAATATCTGGTAAATATTTCTCTCACCTGGAAAACAGGCTGTTGAATATGAAGCAGTTTCTGTCTCTGAAAAGTTTCCATCTGAAATACACAAAAGTGCTACCTATCTGTCATCCCCCGATTAAATCTAAGGCCAAGCTTACCACCTGTTTGTGCAAATGAAAAGCATAATATTCCACCAACTACTCTGCATGATCACTTTACTTAAGGGTTTCCTGCAAAATGATTTTCAGTTCATCCAGAGCTTATTTTTAGAACAAAAAGAATCACCAGAAAGCACTATGCTTTTAGCTAATAATCATGATCCAGTTGACTTTCTGCTTGATTTGTCAACTCTTAGACATTAATATTACATGAATTACAACTTCTATGATTCCTTCAAAACTGACTGTAAAAGCTATATACATATGAAGATAATAAAATGCTCATATTGACTTCCCTTTTTATGTGTGTTCTGTTTTTAAGGCAACCTGAATTATATCATCATCAGGGTATTAATTGCACTTACTCACAGATTTGGATGTGCTTGAATTCATATGGGTACCAGAGGCTTGTGTCTATGCCTACCAAAATCATTGCAGCCATAACAAAGTCAGAACACGTGTTGTTCAAAATAACGGAAAAACTCTACATAAATCAGATCCCGCACTTTGTTAATTTACGGTATAGGTAGGAATCACTCTGGTATTAGACCACCAGGCATCTAATCTTCCCAACTTTTGCAGGATCTCTGCATTACACTACAGTGCACATGATGGCCACCTGAACAAAGGAATACTGACGTTGTTCTATTTCATTCTAAAAACCAGACCAATATACTGTCAGATATAGAACAGAATCACTAGAAGATGTCTTCAAGCAATTATCCTTTGCTGTTGTAAATAAAACTGATAAACTGACCTGTTTAGAGTTGAAAGTAAACTCTGCATTGTCCAAATGTATGTCAGCTCCATTTACCTGTACATGCCTTTGACAACACTATAGTCCTGCAACCCTCATGTCCAGCCCCTGCCATCCCAGAACCTCCCCGAAGATGGATGAACAAGGGAGGAGCTGACTGCACGACAGTGCCTAGTATAAATTGCTTATATTGGACAATTTGAATTTTTTCCCCACCAATTTTCCCCCCATCCCCAAGCCTCAGCTATCGTGAATATTTCTTAAAATTATCACATGTATCTCTTCAAGCAATGTATTTATTCTCTTGCTAATTCCATTCTTCATCTAATATAAGGCATAAAGCAATGGGTAAAAGTGAAAAAAAATCCCAAAGATGTTGTTTCATCTTTTTCTCTTTATCTTTTTTTTTTTTTTTTTTAAAGATAAAAGTCTTTCTAGTAATGCCCCTGCGATTCTATTATAGCACATTCAAAAAGCAAAGCACACTAGAAAAGTATGAGCAGTGGGAAATATGTAATATATCCTTCTGCTTTTTTCCTTCATGTCTCCAAAATAAACTACAAATTTCCCATGTTGAAAAGTTCTTCCTTAAGTTAATAAAATCTGTCACTTTCCATAATGGTTGATTTGAAGAAAGTCCACAGGTGCAGTATTCTGTTGTTCACAGCTTGGGAAGTCAAGGCTTATAATAAAAAGCCCTCTGTGTTATGGTCCTCCTTCCCCATCAATTCACATCAAGTATTATTAGAATCATCTGCCACCTCAGTGGTGCTTCCTCTGTGCTCAAACTGCAGAAGCAACAATGACATTTTACTGCTCTGCAGGTGCTGCTGTGTGTGGTCACGAACACAGAAGTGTGGCCTGCTATTGTTCTCCAGTAGCATTTTGATCTCAAACACAAAAGGCCACATAGCTGGCTGCCCTATTCATTCTTATGCTGGGTTTATACGGGCAAGAGAAAGAAGAGGTGACAAGAAATGGGCAATCCATAATATTTATTTCGACAAATGCTTCAAATCTTTTTAAACATCATAAGAACATGGCTCATTAAACTACAACAGCCTTGAAATTGTGTTATAAAACCACAAAACAAAAATCAATACTTCTGCTGGAAAGGAGGTAATGAAATATATCGAGTTGGTTGAAAAGTGGTTTGTATGAATCATAATATTATTATGTGCACATCACTTCTACTCCCAATACTTAAAGTTAACAAACTAGGGCGTGCTTTCTTTCCCATCGCTTAAACAGGTGCTACAAGGTGGTATTTATCAAAGTTATTTTCCAGACTCAATCCTTCTGCCATAAATAATGCTGGGATATAGGAGGCTTAGTAAAGGGAGATCAATTCAATGCATATTTGCTACCTGAGCTTCAGCTGTTGTATTATTTCACAGTCTGATCAATACCGTGCTCCATAAGAGCAAAGGAAAAAGCCACAACATCACCCTGATGAGTCACTGTAGGTTTATTACTGAACCAGAAGGATGTAACATTTCTGATTTTAGTAAAGACTAAATTTGGTAGCAGCATTTGACCACTATTAAATAGTTTAACTCTCTATTTCAAGTCTTTTGCAATGTCCATGTCTGGACATGTCCAGATTTTCAGCAGTGTTACATAAACACTTCTGGAATCAACACTCCCTCTGCCGAAAAAAAATCCTCTGGAATATTATTTAGAATTCTCTCTCATTTATTTTAAAACTGGCATTATTGCTCTTCAATTGAGTCCAGAGAAATCTGGTACTTAAAAATATTTTAACACAGGCAAGCAATAATGACATTAAAAAATTAACACTGAAGAGTATGAGATGAAGGACCGGGAAGGAAGCACTCACGAAGGAGGCCTAAATTATTTGGTTCTCGCAGATGTTGATGTAGGTTTCTCACTCAGAAACTGCACTGTAAGGTTATATCAAACAAAACCCAGGAGAAATTTACCCCTCTCCACCCACAGACCTTCACATACACATATTCTGAAAATTTTCTTTCTTAATATCTTTCTCAGGAAAAATCAACCATAAATACCTGGAAACAATAAAGAACAGAACAAAGACGACACTGAATAGTAACTAAATGAGACTAGCAAAAGGCTCAGCAGCTACTAGCAGCCACTGTACTCTCACCCTCCTCAGAAATAAAATCCCTAATCTGCCAAAACTGCCCATCCCTGCCAACCTCCTTTTGTAGTGTAATCAGGAGAAGGCAGCAAAAACTTTCCGTACTGAAATTCATCCATTTAAAAGAACAATGCTATATACACAGAAGTCTTTGAAAAAGAAATAAAGAAGAAAACCGTATATCAAAAGTCAATTGATGGAGGCAACTAAAAGCAGTTTTTAAGACTTGTGCAGAGTGCTTAGATTAACTGTTTCTACTGAAAGAGAAAATACACAATATTAAACAGAGTCCAAGCTAGGCTCTGGGAAGAGAGGAATACAGAGCATAACCTGAGACCTCTCAACCTCTGATGTGCTGAAGAGAACGAAGATGATATCAACTCTTGATTTAGGACAAACTTATCCAAGAAATTTCCATAACTGCCACTGCTGTAGCCAAAAACTTCTCTGCACATCACTTCTTACACTATGAACATTGACAGGGTAGATTGAGCCATTTTACTGCACTTTAGCCATTCCAAAGTCTCCTGTATCGGAGATCTGTTCTAATAGATGAGTGCCTGTCCCATCATTTCAGATAGTTATGGTGGCACTGGAAAGACTCAGAATGTCCACTCACCACCAAAGACCAAAAGCTTAGTTTTACACGCAAGCAGAAAAATCTCACTTCCCACAGCATGTGAGCTTCTAACCCCAGCTGGGGGCTGGTTCTGCAGAAACTGAGGAAATGCCATCCTGTAAATGAACATCTCAACTTCCCTTCAGCACGCAGAATGGACTAGTTTCTCCAATTCCAGCAGGGATCCTTTCCAAATTATGCTTTGATTTTACTACTTAACAGGAGAGGGAGAAAAGGTGCTACAGCTGGTAGCTATTGATATTTAATCTTAAATTTATTTTTACTTTATTGTTTTCTATAAATAGTCTTGTCTTTCACCAGCTCTATTGCTGTTAGAAAGTTTTCCAGTAACTGTCAACATTACACAGAGCCTTAACCCCTGAGAGAGAAAGAAAGAAAGGAGGAGGGGGTGGAATACGAGAGACAACTACTAATCTGGGGGGGGAGGAGGGGAGGGAGAGAGGGAGAGACGTATCACATCACCACAGGACTCCCTGCTACTTCACAGCTTTCTACAGTAAGTAACTGTATAGCAATTTAATCTACTTAAGGTCAAATCTCTCCCAAAACTTATCTAGAAATGCAGCAGCCTCGATTTGGCCCTCTACAAGGACTAAGAGTGTACTGCATACATCTCCCCACAGTCACATCCCATGTCAGCTACAGGTGCCTGAGTACATCATGGCTCTATCTAGCACGTTGCCCCCCCCTCCCCCCCCAGTACACATAAAGACTAATCAAACAGCAAACTAATTGCTTTCCTTTGATAACAATAAAAAAAAAAAAAAAAAAGAAAAATCTTTTTTTTTTGGGGGGGGAACTGCTGGCCAGACAGGGCAGGCATTAGGATTATCTCAGTGTGTTTGTCTAGGATGTCAGCTTGTAACTGTCCACTGTCATGGGATTTGGGCCATGATTTTAAGTGATTTTGTGTCAACACATTTTAAAAGCCTGATTTTCAGATAGAGTAGCACTTTCTAAAAATCATGATTCTTTGGGATGGCTTAAATTGAGCATTATATAAATTGAAATAGCAAAATAAAGCATCGAACAAGCTTGAAATTTAGGCCAAGTTCCAAGAGGGGGTGTTTGGGGGGGTGGAAATTGCTGCCCACATTCTTCATTTCTCCTGTTCTTATTGTTGTTACTGTTGTCAAGATCTGATTTTCAGATAAAAAGAAAGCCCTTCAAAATGAGTAGTAGATAAAGTCCGGACTTCAGGCTTTAGTTGACAGTTACTTCAGACTCCTGATGAAATGAAACTCACTCCGCTCTCTTTCTCCACAAGACAGTCAGGGAAAGAACATCTAAATGTAAGCTTAACTTGCTGACTTGTATCACACATGGCCAGTGTTTCAAAACCCAGAGTTACCCTTTCAAAAGCAAAGGTTGTCACTGTCATATATAGGGTTATAAAGAGCAAATTAGTCAAATGGAGAAAATCTCTCAGAGGATCCAAAAATATTTCCCATCTTTATCATCATTCCTAGTGCTCAACAGGAGAGCAGACAATGGACATACCTATAGCTGCATTTCAACACATGGCTGCACTACTGTGCTTGATGCTCATAATTTTTTATAGTACATGCAGTTATATACTCTCTGGGAGAAAACAAAGAGCATCAGGCAATATTACAGAGACTTGCACCAAACACAACAGCGGCAGAGGACCCCAATCTGCACACTTTGTTTCAATGCACTCTCCACTACACCACACTGGCACTAGTCCTTTCACATCTTCCCTCCTACCTCACACACTACCCTCAAGCAAACCACAAAGTCACTAAGGCAACAAGTCTGACCCTAAACTGTCATACTGTACATCAGCCAGCATTTTTCTTCCAATTAAATATGACCTTTACAATTCCACATACTTCGTTTTACCATTTTTTTCATATATGAGGAATATATAAAGAGAACTCATTACCTGAAGTCCAGGCTGAAAGTTATCTGTGATAAATATCACCGAAACTGGAAATCAACTACAGGCACTTGTCTGCAAGGCAGTAAATGCAATTACTATTTCCTTGTACTGTGCCTGAGAACAGGATATTTTGTCTACATGAAAAATTTTAAAAGATTGTGGTTACAGTCAATAGTTCAGCAAACATACAGTATCTCTCGAGACCTTTTGCAAAAACTGAAGATTTGTTCTTACACATACAATAAAAGTGTAAGCATGTATAACATAGCATTAACTTTTAAACTTCATCTGGTAAGTGGCAAATGTTGTACTGAGGTACCAGCAGAGCACTTCCAGGTGTACTGGTAGATGCTGAAATTCAAAATAGCTGTTTTGTATTGGGTATTTTATAATCATGTATCTTCCAAGAGAGTAGCTATGTATGGTGTATGAATTTTGTAAAAGACCAATCTGAACAGTTTCCTACCTAAACATCCAAAATAAACAAAAAGTAAAGGTAAGGAACTATTATTAGCATCATTTTACAAAGCGCTTCAAGAGATTAGAGCAACTTGCCCCAGGTCACATGTGCCCAGAGCCAGGGATGAAACTTCCACTTCCTAAATTAGGCCCTCACATTTTAACCACAAGCAAAACCTTTACATAAGCCTCCAAGGTTCCAAACCATGCACAATTAAAATGTAATAAATTCCATTCAACAACACTAACAATAAAGGAATATGTGTGCATCAAGCTAGTGCATGCATCAGTAGACAGAGGGTGAAAACAACAACAAAATCATCTGTTCAAACAGCACCAATGCAGGAATTAAGTTTCAGTATTGCTGTCAACTTTTCATTTTCACTAATGGCTTTTAAGAAAGCCGGACATTTTTCCTCAGTCCATTTTACCTTTTCCCTCCATTTGACAAATATTGATTTTCATTTCCTCCAAGTTTAAGTGCATTGAATGCTATTGTGACTGGTTTGTTTGCTGCTTTGTTTGTGTCCCAGTTTTATTGAGGATGCCAGCATGAATGCATACAGCTTTGGAAAGAGAGAATTGGTTTAATAACTTCTTCAAATCCAGGAGAGAACACAGGAGCCTAGTCTACATTTTTGTATAGGTCAAGCAAGAAAAGTGACTCTAGGCGACTATCTAATGTCAGTAAGGAGACTGCTGAAGTAATAGCCTTGGTGCTTTAAGCCGTTACTGCTATGCTCTGTCACAACAGGACAAATTATGGAGGGTTCTTCCTCCACTTCAGTGGAAAGTTAGACATACTACCTTAAAAATGCCTTCGGTGGCATTTTAAGCTAAGCCCATTTTGGTAAACAGTTGGCCCTTTAGGAGGCTTGGTTTGGAAGGTAACATCTCACGAAATTCTGGCTCAAACAAGCTGTAGCTTCATGAATTCTTTTCTGCCTGACTCACAGATACATAGGCTCAACCTCCTTTCATAACATGATCTCCTTAAGATCTCCTTTGCGAACCTGCCTGGTACGTTTTGGACACTTCCCTATCTTAAGGTTTTATTCCCCAAATAAGAAATCACTGTGTCTTTGCAGTGATATGAATAAAGAGTGCTTATGTGATCTATTCCACCCATTCAAATATGGGGGAGGAGGGGGGAGAAGTCTCAGTGGACAGAAATAAACATCTGACTGAACGGGAAAGACAGTAACACCTTAAACCGCCACAGACACTGTTACAGAAATTGTCTGTGCAGCACTCAGACGTTCATCAGTATTAGAAGCCAAAATAAGTTGAGCTGACTTAAGCAGGGGGTTAAATTAGTTTAAGTGTATCAGCACCAGAGGTCTGTGGTATTAAGGAATCCCCACAACGGAGCTAACTAGCGATCTAACCATCACAAATAGCCTCATTCTCATCAGCAGCTCTGACACAACTTGCCAAGAGGACTCAGTATTCAGCCTAGACAAGTAAACAGACACATAAACCGTTGAAATCTGTTCTGTCTCTTTATATAGAATTTGCTATTCTCTGGATCCTCTAACCAACAGAAAGATAGGAGTTCAAATGAATGCACATTTAGCATTGAAAACAATTATCCACTTAGTTATTGTACATATGAAACAAATATTAGTTTCAGTATGTATTAACTGACATTTTTAAATCCCGATGAAAGGAAAGCAATTTAGAATTATTCACTGCTAAAGGAAGCTCATTTTCAAAACAGGCACTGCTTTGAAAAAAATCCTAACATTATTCATCTGGTTAGTCTCACTGGCTCAGCTTTGAATTTATTTTTCATGGAAAAGAAAGTAGTGACCAATGGGGTTAAATCCATGATAGTGTGCCAGACCACTCATTTTTTTGCTTTCCATATTCAATCCTAAATACTGCTCATGTTGCACCACCTGATGCCAGGTGCTGCAGGGCTTCTGCTACACTCACCTGACATTGTGATGCTGCATTTTTAAGATCTTTAAATAATGAAAATAGACCTTTGCACTTCAGCACTGCCCTGGTCAAGAGAGCTGTCTGTACAGATGATGTGAATGTCTGCTAACATGGAAAGACTTCTTACTTTTGAAATGAAATGACACCAGAAGTTTCAGGGCTGATAGTTCCAGTGAGGACCTGCCTTATTAGCACTGGTGACAAAGTCTAACATGGGCACAGATATGTTTTTGCTCCCCATCTAACCGGAATTTAAACTGCTTTCCAAAAGTGACAGCAACTTCGGAGAGTTGAGAAGAGCCTGAAATTTGGGTTAATTAGTTAACCGCTATAAAAAGGAAGATGACATCACTTCCTCACTCCACAACTCTCCAGTGGGCGTTCTCACAGGTATACCATATGCTCAGAGTCAGCTGCATACAAGATGCTGGCCCCACCCACCATGCAGAGCATTGCAGAGAATGTCTTCAACCCTTGAGTGCATGTTATTCACCAGCTCCCTCAGTGCTAGACAGACACAAGCACTAAAGAAAACTTTTCTTTCCTGCTCTCCTGTTCCCACTCTACTGCCCCTCCCATATTGTTGAGAGATTTTGCCTCTTAAGAAATTTAGACCGTGGATTCAAAAATACGTCTAAAGAAAAACAGAAGATAAAATGGAAATCAAAGAAAGACACTCATGGTAGGACAAAACTATAACTTGAGCCAGAAACTTAATTTTAATCACTGCCATGCTTACACCTCACTTACCTGTAAAATATTCCAGCCATTGCATGTGGTTCAGGGCCTCTCAGTATCCCATGTCCCTGGAACAAGATCATCTTCCCAAGGAGGAATCATCACGCACTCACCATCTTCCAGGCATCTGCTAGGCCACTGCCAAAGTGACAGAGAGACTGGCTCAGGGTAGCCATTCTGATATTAACTATAACCTGGATGTAAAAACCAGACATATTAAATCAGGAAACTGAACATAAATGCAGCTGTCAGTAACTCTGTTCTCAGCTGAAGTTGCATACTTTCCAATTATTCCTGTTCTTTCCTATTAATATTAATATTTCCAAGCCTCTACTCCTCCTTAACTTTTTGTCTAGAGATATGTATTTATACAAGAGACTGTATTGTATGTGAAATCTTCAAGTCATTATATTTCAACTCAGCAGTTAAGAGACATACTGCTTCCAGCTTGTATAAATAACTGTACCCACTTACTTGCAAAACACTATTTTAACTTCTGTCAACTGATATTCGTGAGAGAAGGAAACCAAATAGAAAATGTTATTTCGATTATAAAAAAAAAAATTCCAGAGATAAAACTGGAGAAGCACTGAAGACTAGCAGGGAGACAGCAAAAAAGAACTGTCGTGCTACAAAGTCACACCTTCTCCTGCCAAGTAAAACTGGCCTCCTGCAAAGACACAACCACGTAGCTTGTGACTTCAGGACTCCCAAAAGCAGGAAGTATGACCAAGCAGCAACTGTTGCATTTTGATGGTCAGCAAATATTCTTTCCAAAGCAGGGTTGGAGAGATTTGTTGACCGCTGCAGCAGGGAGAGCTTGCAACCCGTTCCTAAGTTTCAAATCACAACCCAGCCTAGGAAGAAACACCGAAATCATCCGATTTTTTCCTGAGAAAAAGGCTTAGGATTTAGTCGTCATCAGCACACGAAATAAGCCAGGCAATTTGCTGCTCCCTTTCCCTTCCCACCCCTGCCTCGCCAATTTTTTTTCGATGTGCTGCCCTGACTCTTCTCTCTCTCTCCACTTTGCTGGTATAGTGGGTCCTTTTGATTAGCCCGCCACGCCCTTTTCAGCCTTTCATTCCGTCTGCCCCGCTACATCTCCCCAATTTGCCCATGAAAGTGAAGTGACCACCCGCCGGGCTGCTCCGTGGCCGGGAGACCGCGGGCGGACTGCGCGCCCCTCTCCGCGGCCAGGCGAACGGC